>NC_053115.1:41737063-41809147 GCF_010015445.1 Perca fluviatilis
TTGGGCATTTTTAAGTGGGTATAAGGAAATCCTGGAGCTTTCTTAGTGGGTATACTGCATATAGCCTACCTGTGTATCACATAGACACCACTGTGTCCATATGAACTTGTAGCATACTTGATAAAGTTATTGTACTTGTATGCATGATTCCTGAACGTTTTAGGGTTGCATCCATGTATTGAATGCACTTATTGTAAGTTGTTTTGATAAAAGCATCAGCTAAACAAATGTGATGTAGGTTTAAATATGTTTTGCTGGCTGTGATCGTTCCTCCTGTTCTTACTGGTCCATACAGAGATCCCTTCATGAGGGGCCAATTTAAGGGACAAAAGTCGACGTTCTGTGCAAAAATAACGTTTATCTGAAGCTAATATAAGACTTCACTTCAATATGAGTCTGGTAGCCAAATTAAGTCGATACAGTCCAACCTTATGGTGTTTTTAGAGTAAAATTCCTTCTCTGTGTTTCTACAGGGTTTCCTTTGAGCTGTAGTTGAAAAATTGTAGAAAAAAAAGATTAATTTTAATTAAAAAACACAAACTATGAAAGATATCTGGCTGAGACCGCACTTAACATAACCACATAGCTCCAACAAACTTTCTGCACTGAGAGAAGAGAGAGAGACAGAGAGAGAGAGAGAGAGAGAGAAGAGAGAGTCTGTTGATGTGTGTGTGTGTGTGTGTGTGTGTGTGTGTGTGTGTGTGTGTGTGTGTGTGTGTGTGTGTGTGTGTGTGTGTGTGTGCGCGTGTGTGTGTGTAGGTCTCCTTTTTTGCAAGCACTAGATTTTCTTTTCCACCGGTTTTATTTTGAAGGCACCATCTCTAAACTTCCTGTCCTGCATGGTCTGTTTATGTCTGATTTGACTGAGCTACTGGCCGCGCCCATGGATGTATTACAGTAAGAGAACGGCCACGCCCACTGTTTACATTCACATCCTTCACAATAAAAAATAAATAAATAAAAACATAATTCCGCGAACATCTTTAAATCATGCAGCTGTTCCCTGAAATGTTTCTCTTGATATTTGACCATTTTGTTTTTTCTTGAGTGAAAAAAACGACATAAACATTCTCTTTTTCTATGATTTTATTCTCAAAACAATACAAAACATGAAAGTTCAGTTTTATAACAGAATGTTTGTGTTTGTATTCTTTAGATTTAACAGGAATTTGGAAAATCTTGATAGTTAATGTCCATTCTTATAAAGTGGGCCACTATTGTTACAGTTTTTTACAATCACTTTGGCACTAATTTCAGAACCTTGACGTAATTTTTCAAAATTCTAGACACAAAACTCACAACCAATGATCAAAATGCACATTTTTCAAAACTCTAATACTTTTTTCAATTGCTTGGATACAATACACATAAACCAAAGATCATTTGCTCATTTAACAAAGATCACCTGTTCAATATGACACAACTTAACATCAAAGTACTACTATTTCAAAAAGCAATTCACACATTACAGTTCAGATGATTGTCTATTCATTTCATTACAATCATCTAACTATCAATTGATACAACTACTCTAAATGATAAGTAACTGTTGCATTACTCTTAATGACTGTATGGAAACAGACACACAATATTCCATGTTTAGATCATGAAAGTTTCAAGATAACGAGATTCATTGTCACCAATTAGTTTGGAGCAGGAACCAATTAGACTACATTATCTATGGATGTAATATTTCATCATCCTTCTTTACCGTAATGTATTTCTGTTTACAGTTTTTTTTATTCGCTTTGGTACTATTATCGCAAGTATGTGGTAAAACCTCACAACTGTTAGTACAAAACTCAAAGCAGATCATCAAAAAGTTTTTTTTTCAAACATGTAATCACATGTTCAATTGACTAAGTACAACGCACAAAATTACACATTCACTTTTTCACCACACCTAATCAGTGTGTCATCAAGACTTACCTTTCATATGAAGTAATTGTCTTTCACAATGCAATGCTCACAATACTTTTGATATGCTTCTCATCTGATTTGTGTAAATACATTTGACCAACACTTAATCCAACTGATCTTAATGGTTAATCACTTAACCATTTGGTAAACCTATATATTTCCATTTCAGCAATACAGTATATGGATTTTGAGAACTATAGAAATAAAATATGTGTTTGTAAGAACATATAAAATAACCACACCTGATGAGAACTCGTTATTGCTAATTGATTTCAGATGGGGTAACCACAATTGGTCATTAGATATAAGTGAGGGTCTGAACACTGGCAATTTCTTTCAACATGGACCAGGATAGACAGCAAGGAATTGGAAGAGCTCGTGGACGAGGGATCCGTCAGAGAGGTGGGCATGGGGCCCATCAAAGGGTTGGTCATCGGCGAGGGGGAGGCAGAACTGTTGTCTCTAATGAAGTCCGGGCCATCGTCGTTGATCATGTGGTGAACCGAGGCCTTACTATGGCAGAAGCTGCCAGATTAGTTGAGCCAAATCTAAAAAGATCAACTGTCAATTCTATCATCCGAACCTTTCGCCAAGAAAACCGGTAAGTGTGGAAGATGTATACTATTACATTCACAGTAAATTGTAATGCATGTTAACATGTTACAGTATTTGTACAGCATGATCTATTGATAGTATTCTCCGTTCTATGCAATACAATTAGAATTAACAGAAAACCCCATAGTGGTGGTCGTGGCCGTGTCCTGACCGACCAGCAAGAGTTGGAAATGGTGAGGGCCAGGAATGATATACGGCTGTCAGAAATAAAGCAGGAAATTGAGGAGAACAATGACACCTTTGCCAATATGGCATCCATCAGCCTACCAACAGTAGCCCGCCTTTTAAAGCGGCACCAGGTATCAATGAAACACATTTACCTGGTGCCTTTTGAGAGAAACAATGACCGGGTGAAACAACTAAGGGCTGAGTATGTTCAGGTACAGCACTATACTGTATATTGTTTTACTGTTACTATTTGAAGCATCACTTGCATCATATGTATATTGGAACAACACTGTAAAAAGAACTAACCAAATTATATTTTTCAGAGGGTTATGGTGCTTGACGCTGATGTGAACCATCACAAGTACGTTTTTGTTGATGAAGCGGGCTTTAACCTTGCCAAAACTCGTCTCCGTGGACGTAACATTATCGGCCAACGGGCCACTGTCCAAGTGCCTGGACAACGTGGAGGAAACATTTCTATGTGCGCAGCTATCTCTGAAGATGGTGTCCTAGGACGTAGGCCATTACTTGGCTCCTATAATGCTGCACATCTTATTGAGTTTCTCAATGAAATTGAGCTGGCCTGTCAAGGTGAAGGGGTCACATATGTAATTGTGTGGGACAATGTCAGTTTTCACCACGCAGTGGTAGTTCAAGCATGGTTTCAGACCCATCCTCGATTCATGACCCTCTACCTGCCTCCATACTCTCCTTTCCTCAACCCTATTGAGGAATTTTTTTCAGCATGGAGGTGGAAGGTCTATGATCGCCATCCCCTTGAGCGTGCCACCCTCCTTCAGGCCATGGATGACTCATGTGATGACATCAATGTAGACCAATGTCAAGCATGGATTCGTCATGCCAAAAGATTTTTTCCAAGGTGCTTGAACAATGAAAACATTCATTGTGATGTGGACGAGAATCTATGGCCAAATGCTCAAGACATGCTTGAGCCAAATTAATGTAATGTGTGCACTAATTGTTATGTTTTGTTCTCATTTAGTTACATTATAGAAAATATAACTATGTTACAATTATATCTGAAAAATAAAAACTAATTTGCCCAAATGATTGTAGAGGATGTCTTCATTGATCCTTCACTTGATTACACATAGGAGAGATATTTTGGAAATGATAGATTATGTAAATGTAAGTAATGTAAGTGTATTGCCTAATGTGTAACTGTGTAATATGTATTTTATAGTACTATAGCATATTGATTTCAGCACTTCTAAGGCTGATTTGAAACATGTATCTTGCATTGTTTGCTGTTGGATGAACTGACTGTTAAAAGTACTAAACTGAAAGAAGATCATACTGTTGTTTCGGTGATTAAACCAAATGTTCTCATTACATATTACAATAATCTTGTGTTTGAAACGATCATGTGGACTGAAAACATTACATCAGGTTTTGAAAGAATGACTAGCTGCGTTACAAGTGTGATCAGTTTAGATATTTGTACTAAGAGTTTTGAAAATGTACACCTTACTTGTGAAAATTGTACCAAAGCGATTAAAAAAAAAAAAAAACCTGTATCAGACACTGCTTCTATGGTCCCATGTACCACCTTTGAGACTATTTACAGTATTGACAATACTGCACTGTATGAATGCAGGCCTATATATGTGTATATATATATATATATATGTATATGTGTGTATACATATATATATTTGGCGAACAATGTGGTACAAGTATATATGTGGTACAAGTATATATATATATATATATATATATATATATATATATATATATATATATAATATATATATATATATATATATATATAATCTGTATATATACATATATACTTGTACCACATTGTTCGCCATGCCCGAAGGTTTTATCCAAGATGTCTGTCTAATTGCAATGTAGATGAGAACCTGTGGCTAAATCCACCAGACAGAGTTGATGAAGATGTAGAAGTACAGTAATCACTTCTTTGTTTAGCTTTTTACAGTACAAGCAAGTTGAGGAACACTGCATTTGATGTTTTACAGTACTGTCTTTTCTATTTTGTAGCTAATTATTTTGCTTTGATTCAAGTAAACCTATGTTGTGATACTGTATTGTTTTTCATCAATATAATTCAGGTTATGGTCAATGAATCCACTGTCTGTAGTTTTCTCTCTACTACTGCAGTACTTTTACAGGGACGTATTTATATCTAGTACCATAATGAAACAGGTATCACCTATTTTGTACTACAATATTTAATGATTGTACGAACGATGACCCAGTGAAACTATGGGTAGCTTGTGTGTGGGTGATCTAAAGTAACGTTTCAATGGGATTTCACAATATATTAGTTTTTTGAACCAATGATTGGTGCAAGTGCAAGATATCTTTAAAGATATGAATGCACAATGCAATGTTTTGAACATTGGACAGCCTGTGTTACAAGTGATGATCGTTTTAGAGTTTTGTGTCTAGAGTTTTTAAAAATGACATCAAGGTTCTGAAATTAGTAGCAAAGTGATTGTAAAAAACTGTATGAAGTGGGCCACTATTATTTACAGAATAGCAAAGCTACTGAATACCTACTGGCATCCAGCAGACTGTCTGTCTGTCTGTCTGTGTGTGTGTGAGTGTGTGTGTCTGTGTGTGTCTCTGTATCTGTATCTGTGTGTGTGTGAGTGTGTATGTCTGTGTGTGTGTGTGCGCGTGCACATGTGTGCGCGCGCGCGTGTGTGTGTCTGTGTATATATTTGTTATATATTGTTGTTTAATAAACTCTATTAAAACAGGCCATTTTTGAAAAAAATCCTTGATTGCACAGATCCAGTGGAAAAAACATGATGCCTTTATAAGACCTAAATAAAAGTCAAAGATTCCCGTTTATTACAAAATATTTTATATTATAAATGCTAGTAGGTTAAGTCAATATCCTGTTGATGTTTTTGGCTTTGTCCTGTTTCTGAGGAGGATTCTGGGAAGGTTTTCTTTTTTTTAAAGGAACACGCTGACTTATCGGGACTTTATCTTATTCACCGTATCCCCCAGAGTTAGATAAGTCCATAGATACCCTTCTCATCTCCGTGGGTGTCATAACTCTGTCTGACGCCCCCACTGCTAGCCTCATGACACACAGCCATCTTCTAACCGTATACATACTGGGAACTATATTCTCAGAAGGCAAAGCACTGCTACTTCTGCTACTTGGGCGGAGTGTTTAACTCGCAGCACCTGGAGCCCTGTGGTGAGGAGCAGAGAGTAACAACGGTGCTTTTCAGGTGTTGTGCTAGAATTGAACTTAAATTAGGACCTGTGTTATGAATAAATTATCTGAAATTAGGAATCCAACATAAGCTATTTTTAACAATCCCACTTTTTCATTTTTTATCTGGTGACTGTTCTTGATCAGGACCTGACTTATACTGCTGTGTAGAAGTTTCCTTAATAAACTTGAATATGTACAACAACAACATAATATGAGTTCATTCCATCTACGTTTATGGGCCTTAAACACATTGGACTTTAGAGAAAGGTCAACAAACACGCCCAACTTTCCAGAGGCCTGATTGGTTGTTGCTTGATGCTGATTATATGTGAGGGACTCCTCCAGATACTCCCAACAGGACTAGGATTGTCCTGCAGTTTACCTCAGTGATTTACAGTCGTACTACGTCATCGGCCAGCAAAACATGTCTGCATAACCCACACAGACTGAGTTGCAAAATTAAAAAAGGCTGCAGATATGACATCACCTGTTATCAGCTCTAAGTCAAGCTGCAATGAGCAGCTGTTAATAAGATTAGACGACAAAATGTATGCGTCATGTGGCGCCGACAGTTAAGTTTAGACATCAAAATGACGAGTTAAGTTTAGTAAAAAGATGGTTTGGATGAAACTAAAGCCCTGAGCATTCTTATACAGCAGCAGTCAATGTGGTGCATACAGCAAAAATAAATGGAATATATACTAATTAAAGGTGCTTTATTTTTCGTAGCTCTATGTACAAATGGTTCATGAGAACAGCCTGTGGTCGAGTGTCTCTCCATTTACAGGTGACCCCAATAAATGCTTTGAACATGTTTAAGGAAAAGTCAAAATGATTCCAGTAACCTTATAACCCATAATTCAACTTGCATATAGCACCTTAATATGCATTTTATTTTGAAGCATGATTCCAGTGCTGCATCCAGTCAGTTTCAGGTGTTATTACAGACAGCCTGCATGTCACACTGTCAGTACAACAGAGATATACCTTCAGTGGACTACAGAGTGCTGCCATCTTGTGGTATAAATATTATTTTTCATGACACAGCAGAGTATCTGCAGCAGAACGGTTACACTGGTATTAAAAAGCCTTGACAAACACTGGCAACACATCGTCATGGGGCTGCCCCCTCTGACTCAGTTAGTCGACAAATGAATCTGTCCTTTTGTTCTTACTCAATGACTTACTACATCTCCGGTAGGGTTGGGCATCGAGAACCAATTCCTACTTCAAATCGTTTCAAAATTACAATTCCATCGGAATTGTTTCTTTATTGGAATTGTTTGGAATCGTTTGGAGGATTGGGTTTCAAATCTGATCATGGGTTCCAAATTTAACATGCGCAAGTTTTGGTTTCCGTAGCGGCCAGACGCTTGTTGTGTTGCAGCCGTGGAGCACAGTAAGCGGTGCTCTAGTGTGGCTTTATTTTACATTGAAAAAGCCCCGTCAAACTGCAACCCACCTTTGAATCAAAATAAAACTTTCCTCTTATTTGTGAAATAAGCATGTGACCCGTTTCAACTCCACCACTCAAAGAATCGGAATCAAGAATCGATAAGAACCGGAATCAAAAGGAAGAATCGGAATTGGAATCAGAATCGTTAAAATCCAAACGATGCCCAACCCTAATCTCCGGTAAACACAAGATTTAAAGTATTGTTTTTGGATGATTCTTTGTGGAGAAGTTCAGTTTTACAGATCTGTTGAATAATCAACTAACCGATGAGTTGACAAAATCATCATGAGTGTCAGTCGGCTAAGAATTTCCTAAATGACAGAATAGGTCGATTGCCAGTGACTCCCAAAATGACGGTTTTATTTACGGCCTTAACGTGACTGTAACACGTAACCACGGTGGCAGTTTGACAAAAGTCTGGACTTGATATAAAAGTATTTTCTCCAGTTATTAAAACATGCTCATTGCTCACCAAGATCTTTGTCTTGGTCGTCCATTTCTCTGCTGGTTTGAACTTGTATGACTTCCGGTTAAGATTTGTCAAAGTAAAAGCCTAAAGGACAGCATCATAGGTAACATTTTTTACCTATGATGTCTGTCTGTCTTGATACAATAGTCAGGTGTCCATATGAACTTGTAGCATATTTGATAACGTTATTATACTTGTGTGCATGATTCCTGCACGTTGTAGGGTTGTATCCAGTGGTGTAGTCTAATGTATTGTAATATGTATACTGTACTGTATGTATGTATGTATGTATATATATATATATATTAGGGGTGGTACGGTTCATGAAAAAACACCCAAACCGCTCGGTTCGCTAGTCTCGGTTCGGAGCGTGTGTGTACCGAACGGTTCGTCAGTACACTGTTAATGTGCACTAACCTCTTACTGCCGTAGTGCCCACTTTATACACCTATGTTAAAACACTTACTGGAAATGACGAGCGGATGGGCGTGACAAACGCAATCCATGGCAGATGATTGGACGATTGCGTCACATGGGTCTGGCTGGTCCCAAATTTCAAAACATACTGTCATGGCGGCTCGTTCAGAATACGATCTCATATTGTACTAAAATAGTTCACCGAAACGTGTTTCTGGAAAACATTTTAATCAAGAAATAGATCGCGTGCAGTTGCTGAATCTGTCTTCATTTCAGATCGACAAAGGTCAGTTTAAAAGATTTTCGCCAGATTTTGAGAGACACCGGGCCGACCCGCTCCTCAAGTGGAGTGGGCGCTGCAGGTCACGTCCACGTCACCTGCAGAAATGTCAGTGGAGAGAGGCTGCCCAGAGCTGGAGGATGCGCGCGCCGTGTTTATAGTCTGGTGTGTGGGAACATTTTGGATTTCATGCTACCTATGATGAAATAAAACAATATAGAACTGCCACTGTGTGCACGTTTTGTGCAACATGCATTCAATATGCTAATTTTAGCTATATGCTGAAGTATATTCTGGAGTGTTAAAGAAAAAATAATAACCGTACTGAACCAAAAACCGTGACCCTAAAACCGTGATACGAACCGAACCGTGGGTTTTGTGAACCGTACCACCCCTAATATATATATATATATATATATATATATAAATAATATACACACACACACACACACACTACCGGTCAAAAGTTTTAGAACACCCAATTTGTCCAGGTATTTATTGAAATTCATGCAGTTCAATGTCTTATTGTACTCTGATATGAAAGAATAGAACAAATTAACAATTTAAGTTAAAAAAGAAATCATGGAATCAATTTATAAACCAAAATGTATTCTACATTTTTGACTCATCAAAGTAGCCCCCTTTGGCAGATTTTAACAGCTGAACACACTCTGGCATTCCTTTCTACAATGGAAATCAAATATTCTTTGGAAAGTTCTTCCCATCTCTGTTACAGAAGTTCCCATAAATGTGTGGCACTTGTAGGTTGCTTTGCTTTCACTTTTCTGTCCAGTTCATCCCAAACCAGCTCAATGGGGGTTAAGTCTGTTCAAATAATGCTCACGAGGGTATGGTACCACAGTGTGTTCCAACAATACTTTTATACAACCAGAAGGGGTTGAAAGTAATCCAGACAAGTGTGAACACCTGGGGGAATTGGTAGCACCAACTTTCAAAGCTTGATCAACCTCCATTGCTGCAGAACAGATTTATGTTGTTTACCCATTTCTTGTTCCCTGAAAAAGGCCTTTTTGTAAATACTGAAATGTACATTATTTTTCAGTTTTGGGTAAACTTACTTTTTTTTAACCTCAGGCAGTTCACCACTTACAGTTGTACCATTTCAAGCTATTCATTGGACTTGAACTGCTACAATTTCAATAAAAAACAAAAAAAATTGGAGTGTTCTAAAACTTTTGACCAGTAGTGTATCTGGCTGAGACCCCACATAACATAACCCTCCAACAAACTTTGGAAATTATTTCTGCAGAGAGAGAGAGAGAGAGAGAGAGAGAGAGAGAGAGAGAGAGAGAGAGAGACTGTGCGTGTGTGTGTGTGTGTGTGTGTGTGTGTGAGTGTGAGTGTGTGTGTATGTGTCTCTGTGTGTGTCTGTGACTGTGTGTGTCTCTGTGTCTGTGTGTGTGTCTCTGTGTGTGTGTGTGTGTGTGTGTGTGTGTGTGTGTGTGTTTCTTTTCCACCGGTTTTATTTTGAAGGCAACATCTCTTCCTGTCCTGGATGGTCTGTGTGTGTCTCATTTGACCATCGACTGTATTGATTTGACGCCGCTACTGGCCGCACCCATGGATGTATTAAGAGAACCTCCACTATGGAATGCCGTTTTATTCAGAATTAAATAAATGAATAAGTACATAAATAAATGAATAAATACATGAATAAATAAATAAATATGCCTTTGAAATACATCATGAAATAAATAAATGAAGCAATAAATACATAATTAAATACATTTAATTATTTAAGTCCACATTTATTTATTTCAAGAGACTTTTATTTCATAAGTCCACATTTATTTCAAGAGACTTATTTCATAAGTCCACATTTATTTATGTCCCCCTCTATTTATTTCCAGTTCTTATATGTGAATATATGTGAAAATCGTTGCCGAATTGACAATTTGCTTCAAAGTTTTCGGAGTTGAGAAGCTCCATATAGTGACGCGACAGCCAGCTAGCGTCTGCCGGGGCCGCTAGCTCGTTTCTCGGAGAACGCGCTGTAAGCTGGAGGTCTCTCAGACACACACACACACACACACACACACACACACACACACACACACACACACACACACACACACACACACACAACACACACCGGTCACGGCGCAGTAGGCACAGACCTGTTTGCCATTCCCATTTCCCATTCACCTTGTCTCACTTCACCTTCAACGGAAATGTTCAGTTTAATGTGAATTAGAGCAGTCGTTTGTCCGCGTAGCTCACTTAACAACGCCGCCGCTAATGTTGTGTCAACCCGCGGGAGCGAGCCGACCCGACAACAATGTCTAGGGACAAATAAACAAATTCTTGTGGTGCTCGGTCAGGTCAGCGCTAGTTGGTGGTCTAGTTACCCCAGAATAGGTGACTGTGCGCTGGGTAAAGAACACCGCGAACTGCCGGTCGTGTTGCACTCTCACTTCGCCAGCCTTTTTTTGCCCGCGCCTCTGTTTTGAATGTGAGAGATAGCCACGCCCCTATTTGCATATAAGAACTGGAAATAAATAGAGAGGGAAATAAATAAATGTGGCATTAGGAAAATAAAAGTACACAGAAATAAATAAATGTGGATTAATGAAATAAAAGTCTCTTGAAATAAATAAATGTGGACTTATGAAATAAAAGTACCATGAAATAATTAAATGTATTTAATTATTTATGTATTTATTGCCTCATTTATTTATTTCATGATGTACAGTACAGGCCAAAAGTTTGGACACACCTTCTCATTCAATGAGTTTCCTTTTTATTTTCATGACTATTTACATTGTAGATTCTCACTGAAGGCATCAAAACTATGAATGAACACATATGGAATTATGTACTTAACAAAAAAGTGTGAAATAACTGATGTTGGATTCTCGTAGGGTACAGATTTGATCATTGGCAAATTATCAAAGATGTTTTATCAATATTAATAAAGTTATGAATATGGTTATTAATAACTTTATCAAATCGACAAACAATCAAAACAGGGCACCACCCTGCAAGTCAGGGACCAATAATCAAACTGTGGAACAGTCTCATTTCTGTGGTAATCCCTTAAAAAGGAAATAAAGGAAGGGGTGAATCCAAGCACAGACCTGATCGAACAGCAATTATTACAACAAGTACACAAACAATCACAAGCAACTGCTAATTAAGTATAATAAGATTTATTAACGTCACAATTATCAGTAGCTAATCAATAATCCTTCAATAATAAACTTATATATCTTTTACCATATCACAACCAAAAACAAAGCCAAAACAAAGCAGCATGTGTCATGGACACGTCTGTGGGTGTGTGTGTGTGTGTGTGTGTGTGTGTGTGTGAGCGAAGGAGGAGGGGCGGTGTCAAAATGTAGGCCTAACACAAAAAACAAACTGGCTACTCCTGTGAGCTGCACAAAACTATTTAGCCTCAAGAGGGCGGTAGTGTTGCTGCAGCGGGGGGGGGGCTGAAGAAGCCGAGGGGGTTGCTAGGCAGCCGCGCAACGCTTAACCTAGTATGCTAGGTCATGTGTTAGCTCTGTACAAGGTGATGCCGACTCCACGTGTGAAGCTAGCCTACCGCGTGCTAGCTCGGAGAAATACGCGGCTAGCCTTGTGTGTGTGTGTGTGTGTGTGTGTGTTAGTAAGAGGAGAAAGAGAAGAAGAGTAAAGAAAAGAGGCACTTTGATCTTAATTATCGATAATGACCTAGTTCCCCTCAGCCACTGTCCTACAGACTGAGACTTTGGTTTGCTGAGGGAGGCCACTATAACCACTCCAGTAGCTAACAGTTGATTTTCGCATTCTATCGCAGACAGTAACTAAACCCATGAAAGGAATGTGAATTAGCAGGTAGCATTACAGTTATACCCCAGCCACTTAACACCACCATAAATCCTCAACGTATAATTGATCGCTTATACATTCACAGAACAGATTACTAATCACATATGGACCAGTAATGCGATTAACCAGATCACACTTCAGAACTCGAACTCTGATGGTTTCATTTTGTTGCTACAAAGGTATCACCTCCTGTTAGCATTCCACTGGACCGCCATTTTTTTTTACGCCACTTGACTGCTAATAACTTTACATCTGAAGCGCTTAAAGACTCTATTTGTCCATTGTTTAGTTCTAGCAGCTCACAATTTTATAAAAGGCTCCATTACCTTGTAATCAATGCTATGGTCTCAGAGCATTTTTCTGTAAAAATAGGCTAACGATTGTGTCATAACCACTCTAGACTTACCAACGATAGTAGAGGAATTACCGTGATAGCACAGGAGAAGCTTGCGGCAGTTTCAATTTACAATCGCGATGGACGTTTCTTGAATAGAATTCTCATTCGGATCCAACTGCGCCGATCGTGATGGGAGCAGATAGCCTTTATTGCCACACACCTCGGCTCCTGGTCTCTGTCTTCGGCCAACTGTATGGCAGTGCACTTTATATAGACTTGGATAACTCGGGTGGTCTTTTATTGCCTCTAATTTAAGGTTAGTTGTTCCCCTAACGAACAAATTGTTAGCATTTTCTGACTAACGATAGGTTCGACGTAGGTACAGTGCATGGACTGGATTTCCTCGTTTTCCCTTTATCATCACCAGCGCCACTTATTCAAAAATACCTTCGCGTTTTTTGCCCTCAACAGCTACTCGCTGGCTCCGCCCGACGGGCTTCTTAACACCGGGATATGTCACCACATTTTGTTATCGATAATTTCCTTTTATCTCTACCTCAGTTTAGCTAGCTACATGGCGTCACGGACTAGCTGAAAACTTGGAGTGACGGAAGTTGATGGAAATATGCGCGGTCAAAGCCCCCCGCTGTGAACGGTTTCATTTCCTATACGTTTTTCACAATAAAAGTCCTCCGTTATTTTGGTATTTGAATGTTTTTTATTATGAAGCAGCAAAACTGGAAATGTTGGGGATTCGTTCGGATTCATTAGCAGTAACTTAACTCGACTCCATTGTGCATTAATGTTACTTAGCAACAGCATTCTTTGACAAAAGCTATCCAATCCGTACAAGGCAAAGTCACCCGGCCATTGGCTGGTGGCGGGTGCTAATTTCCCACCCTGTTCAAAATGCCTCTAATCATAAGGATCGTTTACGGGAGCAGAGCAAGATGGAGAACCAAAGTGTCTCCCCACGGTCATAAAGCTGGAGCAGGAGAAGTTCACCCTCTCCTTCATTTCAAGTTGTTCATGGCGAAGGAGAACCAGGATAGAAGTAGGGACAAATGTGACACTACCACAGCTGTTGTGTCCGTACCTACAGCCTAGATTCAATGCAGAACCCTACATCAGGCTTTATCCTTTTCTTTATCCCTCATCGCTCCCTCCTTTCTTCTGTCCTCCTTTCGTTCTTACATTTCCTCGTCTGTTGTTACCTCTCACATCTTCTCTCTCACCCCTGTTTTTTTTTATCCTGCCCTCACTGTTTTTTTCCCATTTCTCGCCCTCCAGCTCTGCAATGTGAAAGAGACGCCCCAGCACACGGAGGAAGAAGTCGGGGCCTTCACCAAACTCATTGAGGCCATGGGCTTCACCGGACCTCTCAAATACAACAAATGGGTGAGTGATGGTGGGATGGAACGGGGGGCGCGGGCGGGGTGGTGAGTAATAAGAATCGGGAAGTGCAGGAACATAGGTAGGGAACGAGATTGCAAAATTAGGAAGAGGTGGTAACGAGAGGTATTAATGAAAGACGGGGAGCAGAGAGTCGAGGGCCATCACACAACTATTTAGTAACCGTTGAAAATAGGGGCAAGGCTACATTGAACGCGTACCGTATGCCGACCGTTTGCGGAGCGTATGTGCCGCGCAATGTATCTTTTTAAGAGGCTACACCTGCTGCGCACACACGGCGTAGGATCGGGTGAGTCACAGCGAGACGGAGAGCTTTTGCTTTGGGATTGTTGTTTCTTCAGTTTTTTGGAGCCGGCACAGAGCTGTGAAAACGTCAATCCACTGTCAGCTGTTATTAGAGGAAATAAAAACAAACTCTCAAAACCATACTGCCGATACGCTCACTGACAGTCATTAACGTTTCCTGTGTATCGGTAGTTTCATTTAAAAGACATCTAGACACTTTATGATCCATTTCTGTGTGAAAGGGCTGCACACACACCCTCGCGGAAATATATAAATAGAAGACGGTCCTGTTTTTTACGCTTGTAGAGCGCGCATCTCCGCTGAGCATAGCGCTAACTCGCCATGCCCAGTTTCATTGATTATAGTGTGACGTAAGTTTTGGAACGTACGCTGCAATGCTCTGTCTGCCACAAAAAACCTCTGTAGTCCTTCAATTCGGGGAATTTTCGTTTGTTTATTCAAAGTCAAAGACAGTCCAAAGTAGTGCTACTTTGCACGTGTTTGTGGGTCTGAGGTGTATGTCACATTTTAGCTGCCAAAGTTCAGTCACTGTGCAGTGTGAGAGGAGGAGTGGCCAGGAGCTAAAAGCCTATGTGTGCTTCTTTTACCGATATATATTTAACGATATCTTTTGCATTTCTAATCCAAACAACGTCAAATTTGGCATTGCACTTACTGCGTCCCAGTAGCAAGACACCTGTCAAGTTTGAAATCCATCGGACTAACGGTGGTAGAGATGCGATAACGAACACACACACAGACAGACAGACAGGCGTTCCTGCAATTTATAGATAGATGGATATAGCACAATTATATAGTTTTGTCATTATTTCAGAGGGGTGGGGGGTCGCTTTGGGGAGGCGGGCTGCCCCCAAAACAAATGGTAGGGGAAACACTGGTTTTAAAATTGTTCTAGTGGAGTTCATAACCGCAACTGTTACGACGGTACTACAGTGGCGACGGATATCGTGAGTCACTTTCAGAGCCATTTGATAAACGATAGAAACATTGACAGCCAGTCAGAATCCATTGGAGTTTAAATCGTGATATGGCGGGAGAGACAAACATTGACGCCAATCAGAACCCATCTGAGTTTACAACATGACCCTACGGAGGGATGTGTTTCACCCAGGTGGCTATTAGTGACGTGACTTTTCCCCTGCTGCAGCCGCTACAATCCTGTGTGTGTGTGGCAGCGTAGCGTGTGTGTGTGTGTGCAGGCAGGGTAGCGTAGGCGCGTTGCTGCGTAAGCAGGCGTATGCCGCTGCCTGGGGGTCAGAGGAGGACAGAAGATCGCGACCTCCCAGCAGAGATTAGATTTTAATTGAGTTGATTATTTTAATGTAGCTCTGATCCACAAATCAACAACAAATACATGGACAGAGCGGATGTAATGTTCAGATAAGGCTGCAGTTTGATTGAGCTAAGCCGCCGGGAGCATAGTTTTGTCAAGTTAACTTATGTGGATTTAGTTCACTGCTTTAAACACCTTATTAACTTGTATTTTGTGGTGATTGTGAACCACATCAGAAGTTCCTGTTCTTACGGAAAGAAATGCACTTTGTATCGCGTCATTTATTAACAACCAACCGACTACTGAGTGTCAACACTTCTAATAATCAGGGAAATTGCTGCTGGCAGGATGGCCGTTGAATCATAAAAGTGCTGTTAATATCGCTCTTTTTGCTCACGCCCATTGCATCACACCCTCGTTGCAGCGGATGGCCAAGAACGACACATCAGTAAAGCATAAACATTCACAGGCACGCCACGGTTGGGTTATGTGCAAGGTCGTGTCCAACAAAGAGGTGTGGTGTAGCGGAGGAATGCGTTGCCGTCGTACATGTTGCAGAGTGCCGGCCCACCGCTCGGCAACGCTTTGGCATGAGCAGTGAACAAACCTGTGACCTCATGCCTCCGCTTTCTGCCCCAGGGCTGTGTGTTGCCTTCTGGATTACTGGCTTTCTGAATTGGAACTGTATCACACCTATGTATGTCCATTAGAAGAGAATTTAAAAGTAAGACATCGGGAGAGAACAGCCCGTTCTGGCACACACGGCTTATTCATTGTTGCAAATAATAGCGTCCTAAAATCTCGGATTTTATCGGCTTTTATAGTTTCGGGCCCTATTTTAAGGATCTACGCGACAGCCGCGAGGCGCCTGGGCGAGGTGTGTTTAGGGCGCACGAATCCACTTTTGCTAGTTTGATCGCCGGAAAAAGGCTCCCGTGTGCCGGGCCTCGGTTCTAAAGGGTTGTACTTAGTGTCTTCATTAATCAGAGGTGTGTTTTGGGCGTAACATGCAATAAACCAATCAGAGATCATCTCCCATTCCCTTTAAAGGCCAGGCACGTTTGGACCTTGGGCAGTATTGCTGTTATGATTGAGGATTTGCACCCTAATATTTTTATTTGTAATTCTTTATAACGCATGCGCGCGAGCGCCCCTGTGTGTGTAACAATGTTAATAGTGTGTGGCGCTGTGCAGCGGTTCCTAGAGCATTTTACTAATGCTCTGTTAAAATAACAATGAAATGCTTCAATGTTATTGACTTTAGACCAGGTTTTTGTTGGTCAACCCCTTTTTTTCTGCCGACAAACTAGCAAAAGTGAATTTCTCAGTATATGTGCCTGCTCTACCCACTGATTTTTTTTTTCTCCCTTTTTTTGTCTTCACAGAAAATCAAGATTGCTGCCTTGCGCATGTACACATGCTGCGTGGAGAGAGTCAATTATGACGAGTTCTTTGACAGTAAGTGAAGAGGAAACTGTTAACAATAGCCACAGTGAAGAAGCAAGTCATTTAACAGAGCATGGTTGGATTTGAGACCAGACGATGAATAAGATCCCGTATTAAGCCTTCCCTCTCTGTCATCTCTGGGATCTTCCTCTCTGTTAGTGTGTTCATTTGATTGGTTGAAATAGTCTCAGCTGTGTCATCTGGTTCCGGAAATATCGGAGCTCAGCCCCAAACATTTGTGGTAGTGTGGTAACCCTACCACCCACTACACACACACACACACACACACACACACACACACACACAACACACACACACACACACACACACACACACAGTTTGGTAGGTGTTGGATTTTAAATTATGAGATTTGAATATGCATTTTTTGTTGTTTTTCCTTCAATACTCTAATATCAGATCCTGTTTGTATAGTGCTTTTCAAAGGACTCCCAGACACTTGGACACTACAGTAGAGCCAGCATGTTGAGTAGAAACAAAGAGGAGAATACACATGTGAGTGTAACGCTGCGGGTGTGTTTGTTTCAGAGTGCTCCCTCCCTGACACACTCAACTCTTGGTTCTTGGTAGCACAGCTACATGTGTGGTGAGTCTTTTACACACACACACACACACACTGCAGCTAATCGATTATTCTCATTGTCGATTATTTTCTGGATGAATGAATTAGTTTGTCAGAAAATTGTGAAAAATGTGGATCAGTGTTTCCCAAAGTCCCAAGATGACGTCTTCAAATGTCTCGTTTTGTTCCACAACTCAAAGATATTCAGTTTCCTGTCACAGAGGAGAGAAGAAACTAGAACAATATTCACATTTAACAGAGAAGTTTTTATTACTCAAACCGATGAATCGATTATCAAAATAGTTGGTAATTAATTTTAATAGTTGACAACTAATGGGTTCATCTTTGCAGCTCTAATACACACTTTAACGGCTGGGTTCTTTACATGGATCCTGGTTCCTCCCCGTGTGTTTCCTCTGGTAGGATGTGTTTGGTGCGGATGCGTCAGGAGGGCCGAGAAGGGAAGTACATGTGTCGTTACATCGTCCACTCCATGTGGGAGGATGTGGAGCAGAGGAGCAAAATTATGGGGGTAAGTGTGTGTGTGTGTGTGTGTGTGTGTGTGTGTGTGTGTGTGTGTGTGTGTGTGTGTGTGTGTGTGTGTGTGTAGTTGTAGGTAGGTGTGTGTAGGTGGGGGGGGCAGTTGTGTGTGGGTGGGTGGGTGGGCGCGTGTGCGGTGTGGGGTGTGTGTGTGTGTGGGTTGTTGTAGTTGTGTCTTTGTGTGTGTGTGTTGGGGTGGCAACTAACAATTATCACTGTGTATTATTTTCTGGATGAATGGATGAGTTATTTGGTCTCTAAAATGTCAGAAAATGGTGAAAAATGCTTTTCAGTGTTTCCCAATATGCCCAAGATGACATCCTCAAATGTCTTGTTTTGTCCCCAACTCAAAGATATTCAGTTTCCTGTCCCAGAGGAGAGAAGAAATTAGAACAATATTCACATTTAACAAGCTGAAATCAGAGAAGTTTGACTGTTTTTATGTAAAACAAATGACTCCAAACCGATGTAATCGATTATCAAAATAGTTGGTAATTAATTTAATAGTTGACAACAAATCGATTCATCTTAGCAGCTGAAATCTGACTCTGACAAAGAGGTTTGTCTTAATATAACAAAACCACGTCACACAAACACATCTGTTAAACGTGACACTTGCGACTGGTTATTTTCAGCGTTTCAACTCCAGGTCCCTGACCGGTGGTAGCGCTTCCAAACGTTAGCCGTGCTTAGTTTTGCTCCGTCTGACAACAACTGAATGGCGTTCTGTTGAATAAATATTCATTATTTCAGAAACATCGCTCCCGCCGGCTGATGCAACCGTGCGTTAAGTTTGATCCGTGCCACTGCATGCTACATAGGATGCAGGTTTTTTTGTTGATTTAAAGGTCCACATCAGCATAATTGTGCCAACAGTTGTCGAGCAGAAAGTGAAGTCAGATCCCCGGGGAGGCCGCCTGGCTGCGGTCACCATGTCCACAGAGTCGGTCCTCTATTCTTTCTCAGTGGAGCAGCTCCAGGAAGTGTCGCTCATTGACATCACAGACTTAAATCTTGGCCCCGCTCGCTCGTAGCTTTCAGAGAGACCTTCTCATGCTTAAATTATCCTGGAATTAAGTCTCAAAGACGTTCGTAGGGGAAAACACACTTTAGTTACCTGTGTATTTGTCTTTGTATTTGTCTGTGTGTGTGTGTGTGTGCGCACATGTGTGTGTCTGCGCGTATGTGAGCGTGTGGATGTTTGCGTGTCAGAATATTTTACCGTCACTGAACACTCGATGCAGTTCACTATCAAAGTTGACAGTAACTGTAAATTTGAAAAATAATAGTCAAAATACATCAAAGTGCCCTCTGAAAACATTGCTATTGCTACTTTATGAATCATACGTGTGATATATGCCGACACCGTTATATCCTGTGGTTATTTTTATCCACCTGACCCTCTGTTAGTTTTGAGTGGCAGCATCACTTTTGATCACGGCTCTCTTAAAACCTGAAAACCAGATGAGCAACAGAAGATATTCAGGAGTCTTTTTGTTAATTTGATGTCTAGTCAAGGCGAAAGTCTTCCGAGCCATAGTCTGGATCAACGGAACTACATTTCCAGGATATTTCAATTTTATTTATAGTATTGAATCATAACAAGAGTTATCTTAAAACACTTTACAGATAGAATAGGTTTGGACCACACTCTATAATTTATAAAGACCCAACAATTCCCCCAAGAGCAATGCATTTGGTGCGACAATGGTGAGGAAAACCTTCCTTTTAGGCTGAAACCTCAGACAGACCCAGGCTCTCGGTGGACGGCCATCTACCGCTGCCGTATGGGACACAGAGACACTTCTACAGATATATACAGAACTACAGAGACACTGCTACAGATATATACAGAACTACAGAGACACTGCTACAGATATATACAGAACTACAGAGACACTGCTACAGATATATACAGAACTACAGAGACACAGCTACAGATATATACAGAACTACAGAGACACAGATACAGATATATACAGAACTACAAAGACATAGATATAAAGAAATATGATTCATAATAATTGTAGCAGTTGGTACAATGAAGAAGTGGCAATTATAGTAACAATAAAGATAATGGAACTATGGCTAGAAACAAATATTTGTTGCAGTTCAGGATGTAGCAGGGCGTCAGCGGTAGCTGCAACTATGATTTAGATGCCACCCCAATCCAAGGAAAACTAAAGCAAAGTTAGTAACAAGCATTACTGGGACATGGATGCACACAGATGGAAAAAGAGAGGGGGGAGAGGAGCTCAGTGTGTCCAAGGAAGTCCCCCCGGCAGTCTCAAACTATAACTGCATAACTAAGAGCTGGTCCAAGGCAAACCTGATCCAGCTCTATAAGGGTCGGTAGATGAATCTGACGACTATAAAGAGAAACAGAGAAGAGAAGAGGGGGGGGGGGGCTTGTCTGAAGCTATACACCCTCCGCTCTCTGTGGGTTGCCGTTCTCGAACTCTGTTAGCTTCGGGAAACCACAAATTTCGAGCTAGCAAGCTTCACGCTGAAAATGTCAAGTTCTGAAGAAAGTTTTCATCGTGCAACAAGGCAGGCCTGCTTGGTTCTTTCAGGGAATGATTGTAAAGATTTAGAAAGAATATATTTAGGGCGTTTCCTCTCTAACTGGTATGTTTTGGGACCGATTGGTGGGATTGCTGTGGACAAAGTACACACAGGGACACACTGGTGAGAGCCAATGAGGTTTAACCATGTATCAGCTCATTTAAATAGCTCACAGTACTGGATTGTGTCAACAGTTAACTTCATTTAATATTGTAAGTGGCGTTTTCTTTTGCGGGGTGCAAATGTTCCACCAAAACACGTTCCTTCCTGAGACTATTTAGCAGAGCCACCATCGCTGCGTCCAGAGCTTAGCGCCACCCAAGATGATTGTGATTGGTTTAGAGAAATGCAAACAACCCAGAGCAGGTTTTTTTTTCCTCCCGTCCCAGAATGCGTCTGTGGTTCAGCCAGACTTTACCCCACAGGGCAATGTAGCTGGCAATGAGAGACTATCAGAGTCATGACTCATGCCCGACTCAAAACCAATCATGTCACTTGAGTCTGGATACTTATAATTTTGGTGCTTTTGTAATGAACAACAATGTCACGCATAAACGTGTAAAAACATACATTTCCAGCCCTTAAATGTATTTTAATCTTTGTGGCAGCTAAACACTAGAAAAACCAAATCTACATGATCCATGATGTTAACCATGTAGGATGGTTGAACTGGAGCCAAGGTTCAGCGGGCCTTAATGTATTTGCGAGGTCTTTAGTTTTGCTCATTTTGCGCTGTGTGACAGAAAGAGGTCAGAGATGAGGAATTACATTGTGGTTTGTTAGGTCACTGTGTGTGTGTGTGTTTTTTTTTGTGTGTGTGTGTGTGTGTGTGTGTGTGTGTGTGTGTGTGTGTGTGTGTGTGTGTGTGTGTGTGTGTGTGTGTGTGTGTGTGTGTGTGTGTGTGTGTGTGTGTGTGTGTGGTGTGTGTGTGTGTGTTTTTCACAGCTGCGCATTTGAACTTTTGTCATGTGTAGCGCCGCGGAACATGTGTACATACGCTGCTTATATCCGCCTGTGCTGGCACAAGCCTGCACACGTGACCGGAATTGACAAATCTTCATCATTTTAAACCCAACCCAGAACCTTCACTCCAGCTCTCCAAGAGTTCTTTCTGATTTATTCTAATTGAAGCTAAAAAACCTGGCTGCAGCCCAAAGCAACCACAGATCCAGCATGACCAACCGTCTGACACAACCAGTAAAGAGAGAGGGAATAATATTTAAAGTAAATAATGTAGATTAAAAAGAAGAAAAAAGTAAGAGAAAAGATGTAATAACAAAGAGAGCCTAACCTCTGACCTGACGTGTTGTGTGTGTGTGTGTGTGTGTGTGTGTGTGTGTGTGTGTGTGTGTGTGTGTGTGTGTGTGTGTGTGTGTGTGTGTCTCTACATCAGCAGCAGCATGTATTTTTACAACACACACACCCAGGACCAGTGATTGGAGTGGCTCTTAGGTTTCATGCTAATTGTGGTTGGGAACAGTAAAAACATTGGTCATTTTCTCCACGTTCATAATGACCGCTGCACACCAGCTGAAACCAACCACACTCCACAACGACCTCGCCATCATCCCTCGTTTCACGGTGTGCCTGTTGTCTGTTTTAATAGAATATAAAGACCCAATCACAGAGATAGTTTGCAGTAACTTCCGAGTAGGGAACTACATCCCGTACGTACAATGTAATGTTGCTGAGAAAACGGGGACGAGAAACAACTGGATGTTCTCTCATTTCCTTCATCTAAAATGCATGTTTGATGCTTTCATATGTCACTTTGACTAATGTTGTCCTGGAGAGCTAATTTACCTTTTAGGCCGCAGACTAAAGGCAAATTGACTGTGCTTTTATTTGTATAAATTCTATGATTCTCTCACACACATCGTATGGCTTAACCACATGGTCCCAAGCTCACCATTCATAAGTTAAGACCATAGAGTGTCTTTCTAACCGAGCCTTGAAAGTCCTGGACAAGAAGAGAATAAGGTACCATCACTGCCAAATTCTAAGCAAACATAAGATTTTAAGTTTTGCTAATTTTATCTCCCCTGCATTTTAGGGCTGTGCTCTGATTGAAGAAATTCTTAGTCGACTAACACTTATTCAATTGTATGGACTAATCGATTAGTTGATTTAATCGACAGATCTGTAAATCTGAGTTTCTCCAAAGAGTCATGCAAAAGCACCACTTTAATTCTTGTGTTTACCAGAGATGAGCTCCGACGTTTCTTGGAAATAAGTCATTTCAGCGTAAAAAAGCATAAAACATGACTAATGGACTAAAGAAATCTAAGTTGACTAAGACCAAAACGACCGATTAGTCGACTAATTGACTAAGACGGAGCAGCCCTACTGCATTTTGTTAAATTGGTCTTCAACTGCCTAAATAACGCTGCTCCCCCACCCCTTTGCAAAACAACAAGACAAGACAGAAAAGTGGTACCAGAACCACCACCCAAGCAGCGCTAAGAATAAATTGTAGTATCCCTTTCAGAGGAACATCATTTGCCCAAACTGCCTTTTCAGTTAAAGGGGCAAATTTATGGAACTCTCTGCCAGACCACTTGGAAATGTATCCCAACATTAGCCACTAGAACCGATCGATATTATTGGCCGATATTAGGCATTTTCCAAACTATCGGTATCGGCATTTATATTGTCAGATGCACCAATCCAGGGGGGGGGGTGTCTAACTGCGTGTCAATCACAGCTCATGCTCATTCATTCTCCCTTGTGGGGGAGGGGTCTTAGGAGACCGTTTTGGGCTTTAGCAGAAAAGCGGGGAGGGACTGAGAAGTTGTCGATGTTCAAATGTTTTGGCTAAGTCCTGGATCTTCATAATCCTACCTACGGCACCTTTAAGTTCAGAGGAGGCGTCACGACGCTCTTGTGTTGTGGAAATGAAATAGCTCACGCGCAATCAGAATTTGAATGTGGCATAATTGCCCAAATGCTCAGTTATTTCTCCATACCACAGTGTTGGAGAGAAGAGAGAGAGAGAGAGAGAGAGAGAGAGAGAGAGAGAGAGAGAAAAAAAAAAAAAAAAAAAAAAAAAAAAAAAAAAAAAAAAAAAAAAAAAAAAAAAAAAAAAAAAAAAAAAAAAAAAAAAAAAGAGGTTTGTCAGTCCAGCGCCGCAGTGGATGGGAGCTTTGATTTTCTGTCTCTTTATATTATCATTTATAGATTGATGCCAGCCATAGGAAGGAAGGAATGAAAGCCATGACGGAGACGCGTTTTGCCGTAGCGATATTTGGATACGGTAGGGTGAAAACTTGTTTTACACGCACTCGATGCGAAGCCATCGCGAAGCTGAATCCCTTTGGTTTTACTGTTTTGTGTGTGTGTGTGTGTGTGTGTGTGTGTGTGTGTGTGTGTGTGTGTAGGGAATCCTGTCTGACGACTGCGTGCTGGCAGCAGCTCTGTGGAGAAACCTGTTCAATTGCCAGTGTGATGACCCCAAACAGCTGGAGCTCATGGTGGAATACGTACGCAAACAGGTGGGCTCAGCTTCTGTGTTGTCCTGTTAGTGTGTGTGTGTTGTGTCTCTCGGTGTGTTTGTCCCAGTGTCAGTGTGTGTATGTCTGTGTGTGTGTCTTTGTGTGTGTGTGTGTTTTGTCCCAGTTTCTTTGTGTGTGTGTTTTGTCCCTGTGTGTGTGTGTTTGTGTGTTTGTCCCAGTGTCTGTGGGGTGTGTCTGTCTGTCTGCCTGCTTAGGGCTGCTGGGTAATGTCTGGTTCGTACTCCCAGGGGTGAAGGCCGACTTAGATAAAGAAACCTGGGAACATCCGGTCCAGGTTGAAAACAACAACAACAACAAGTAACCCTTTCAGTAAAGGATCTGAATCCTTCTTCAATCTGATCCTGGTCCATATGAGACCAAAGGTCAGCTGTCAGTATCTGGAGAGTTTGCTACAACCCGACACTCTGTTCTGCCCGTTTCCGCCTCACTCTCACCCCCTCTGAGCACTTTTCCTTACCCACTAACCTCCCACCTCCTCCTTTTCCTCCTCTGTATATTTTCTTTCCCTCCGTGAGATTGAAAACACTCTCCTTCTTTCAGAAAACACCTGCAGGCTGCGTCCGCTCACTTCCTTTCATCCCTTCTTTGCGATTTCTGTTCCACACTTTCCTACACATCCTCCCCTCTCTGCTCCCCCTCTTTGCTCCCTGTGCTTCTGATATCCACGTCAGCCGTCTGTTTCATCTTCGTTTCGCTTTGCTTAATCTCTCATGAGCCCAGAAGCAGCGTGCCGGAGAGAACAAGCCACCGCTGTATCGGACGAACCGCACGACACACACACACACACACACACACACGCAAATAACACACGCATAGCGCTTACACACAGAGACGCCAAACATACAAGCACACACAACCCAACACCAGCAGCCACGCACCGCCACACACACAACACGCACACATTTACACTCCACACACACACCCCTTTGCAGTGTTCAACGTAAGCCCGGAAAATAAAATATCCCCCACTGGCCCGTTTACCTTTATACAGTCCCTCAGAAAAACGTGATTATGCGATCGCATTATTCAGTGCATAATCAGCCAAAGTCCGCATATTCATGCGAGGGGTGCATTTTTTCAAATAAGGCACACTTTCACCTCATAAATTGCCCGATTTCCACACGCAAAATATGCGGGGGCTTGCATGATTTTATAATCCCCGCATTTTCGTTGGAAAAAATCCCGTACCAAATATATCTAAGCAGAAAGTTGAAAAATGTTGCGTGTACTTCACACAAGAGCAGCCATTTTCCCCGTTGCCATGGGAACGTTATGAAGTGACGTAATTACGCAGCGGCGTGAACATCATCGAAAAGCAGGTTGTTGGGGAATCACTTTTTTTTCTCTTTTCATCAAACCACGGTTTTGCAAGTTACCGCATCATTGCATAAAATTGACATAAATACCCGCATATTCCATCGCATTTTTAAGAAAACACGTGCGCATAATCAAGGACTTTTGCTCGCAACAATCACCAAAAACTCTGCATTTTTCTGGAAGGACTGTTTATATTTCCGTCCGCTTCCCAGACCGTTAATAGATTTCAACGCGTTTTCCGACCGCACTTGAAGGCAGCTTCATTTCACAGGAAAAGAGAGAAAAAAAAAAGTGGGCAGTTCAGAGCTTGTGTTTGGGGTTTTTAAACCTTCTTGTGGCAGCGATAGAGGCAGTGATGTTTCCTGTTTCCTGTACGGGACTCTCACACCGCCTCCAAACACACCGCCAAGTCTGATCCACGCTCACGTGACTGGCCACCGCAGCGTGACACAGGGCTACGTTTCTCCACAAGTTGAGTGGGTCTCAACTTTTCGCTGCAGGCCTGTTGTGTGTGTTGTGTGTGTGTGTTTTGTGTTTGTTTGTATGTGTGTGTCGGCGTGTTGAGCCTGCAGCCTAAACACACGCAACCGTCAACATTCAACGGAAAGGAAAGACCTGCGTGTGTGTGTGTGTGTGTGTGTGTGTGTGTGTGTGTGTTTGTGTGTGTGTGTGTGTGTGTGTGTGTGTGTGTGTGTGTGTAAGTGAATGAAAATGTGGCTGCTGCCTGAGCCAGCCCGTGTGTGTGTGTGTGTGTGTGTGTGTGTGTGTGTGTGTGTGTGTGTGTGTGTGTGTGTGTGTGTGTGTGTGTGTGAGAACGGCGCCTCAACGTGGCCCGTTTTTGTCGTGTTGCAGATGCAGTTCATCGACGCCCTGGACGGGAAGGACCTGATGCTGACCGGCGAGGTCAAGTTGCGCCCTGGTGGAGGAGAACGCGCAGAGCATCCTGAAGGTGGCGACGCCACAACGACAACCGCGCGCCCAGGGGCCCCCCCCCCCCCCCCCCCCCCCACCCCCCCCCCTTGAACCAGGGGGGGCCCCCCCCCCCCCCCCCCCCCCCTGGCGCCCCCCCCAACCCCCCTCCTCCCCCTCCCCGTCACCTTCTCGGTGTCTCTTTGGTCGTCTCTCAGACCTGTAATCATGTCCCGTCTTAGGGCCGCAGCCCACCATGATGTTCATCGTCCATTCATCTCTGGATTCTTTTCCTGGATGAATGGAGGCGTTGTTTGGTCTCCAAAATGTCCTGAAAACAGAGAAAAATGTAAAGCGGTGTTTCCCAAAGCCCAAGATGATGTAATCCGTTCAGTTTACTGTCACGTTTGGAGTGAAGAAACTAGAAAATATTCACATTTACCAAGCTATCTATGTCTATATCTCCTCTCTATCATATTTTGAATTGGACATGAGATCCGTTGTCGCGCGCGTTCTCATCCTCTCCTGTATTTTCTTTTTTTTCTCTCACAACTTCTTCCTCTCCTTCTTACCTTCATCTTCTGTCTCTGGACGCTCAGTACAGGCAGGATTATGTTACAGACAGACAGACAGACAGACAGACAGACAGACAGACTGCTATGGGCAAAACCCACACACACACACACAGACACACACACACACACACACCCTTCTCGTACATCAATCAATGAAACTAGCCGGTGTAAAACCAGGAGATGGTGTCGCGTCATCTTCCTCCATGGTTGGTTTTGAGAGCCTCTGTCTCTTCCTCACTGCAAACTCTAAACTGTCGAGGGAAAAGATCAAAAGTGTAAAAAAAAACAAGACTGTATTTATATTTTTCTGTTTTTTTTTTTTTTCACGAATGCAACACTCTCTGTATTTATAAAATATTTTCTATAAGCCTCCATGTTTACACTCTTCCGCTGCTGAGACTTCTGTCACTGTGTGCGTTAAATAAAGTTTCTCTTTGAATAAGTGAGGTCAGGTGACATGAACAATAATGGTTCTAAGAAACAGATCTCTCTCCGTCAGCAGTCTGTAGTTACAATACCTCCGTGGGTGGCTCTCTCCTCCCATGATGCTCTCAGACCCAAACAGGAAGCTGAACTTCCAGTTCATCACTGCGTCCACAAAACAAATGGGATTTATTTTCTTCTGTTTTTAAAAAGTGAATTAATAAAATGTTAACTAGAACGTGTAAACGGCTGAGTGCGTGGTTTGTTCTTGTTCTTTCTGGGACAGAAGGGGCTGAAAGCTCGCTGACTTCAAACATGATCACATGACCGATCCTCCCAAATGTTTATCCCTTGTGTTGTCTTCCGCCCGCAACTTGCGGCTTAGTTTTTCTGAGTCAAAATTTGAGATGGAAAAAACCTTTAATGTAAAAATCTTATCGACACTTTGTGACTTTCCCCGATGTTTTTGTCACTTTTTCAACGCGTTTTCGACTTATTCTGAGCCTTTTTTTGTGGGGTTTTTCCCAATTTTATTTTTACAATTGGTTACTTTTTGACATTTTTACTTTTTAACATTTGTGTCACTTTCTTTTTACATTTTGCACTTTTTAAAAATGTGTCACTTTTTAACATTTGTGTCACTTTTTAACATTTGTCACTTTTTGGGACTTTTGTCACTTTTTCAAAGTTCTTTAAACAATTGTTTTTTCTTCAAATGCTATACAATTTACTAATACACCCAAATTCAATGAAACTAATGAACTGATAATTTTTTTTACTTGTTTAGAGTGTTGTAGTGAACCAGCCATGTTATGTTTTGGGACCATTTGTTTGAAAGAAAACCCAAATGTTCTGATGTAGAAACTTTATGAAAATGGGACAAATTTGACCCGAGGACAACATGAGGGTTAAAGCACTGATGGTACATACCCATGCCGGCCGGTTTGATGAAAAAGTTTAAAAAAACGTTGACGGGTTAAAGGTGTGTTCCCAGATGCAGCTCGGCTCCTAGCTCAGTAGTTCCCAAACGTTTTCACGTCAAGGACCCCAAACTGACACAAATTAGACCACAGACCACCATGGATGGATTTTTGTCCCAAGTTTCCCCAACCTTTAGGACTTTGCTTTTAGATATTTTATTACAAAAGTGAATGACACATATGACCAAAATACTATGAAAAATGTTGCTTATGAATTAGTCTATGTCAAGTTATCTGGGTGTTTTGTTTTTATCAGTGACTGGCTCAAACTTGAAAATAAGTTGATGACGACAGAGGACATGATGACAACTCACTTCTCCAGGTTTATTTAATTTTCACAGATATATAGGAGCAGTTTGTAGGTAGGTCAGTAGGTTGAAAACCTTTAAATAGAAAAAAATAGGGAAAACGCACACAATTAGCTCATTGCTGAAAAGTAATAATTTGCGTTAACATCTAAATAAACAATCAGAAGCAAACTTAGTCTTTGAATAATTTAATATAAATCAATATTTTACCGCATCATATTGAACCTAAGCAAACAAACGGCAGTTTAAAAAAAATGGACCAGGTTGAGCAACTACGTTGCTACAACTTCATAAGACATCATCTCCCTCTGAAAACAAAGCCAGACCAGAAATGAAATGCGCTTTTTACTTCTTTCTTAAATGAATCATTTGGTTTCAGAATTCCCAGAATATAAACAAAATGCCCACTTACCAATAGCGTCTCAAGTTCAAGTTACTTTATTTGTCCCCAATGGGGCAATTTGTTGTGCAGCAGATAGTATAGTACAAATCACACACAATCATACACACAATACAGAGATTGCCTACCTTGCAGGCATAGTTCATCAACAATAAAAAGTAAACAATCAATAAATAGTAAGTCAATACGTTCTCTATGGTTCTTTATAAAATTAAGAAGTAGAATGGCTGCAGGCAACGAAGTGTTCTGTTGGTTCTGAATTTTGGGAGTTTGAAGCGAGATCCAGATGGCAACGTGAAATTCTACCTCGGCACAGGACTGCCCTCTTATACACACGTTACCTTGGTCTTATTTTTCTTCCTGACGCTATTGGTATTGAGACCAAAATTAAATAAAACAAAACAACTTAAAATGGCACTAAATACTTGTCTTCACTCGGGATTTTTCCGAGGGTGGCTGGTAATTCTGCCGGATGTCCGTCCGCCATTTTCGGCTGGATGTCCGTTCCTCCTTCTCTGTCTCTGTGTTGGGGTTCTAACCTCCGGCTGATTTGTGAGGGACTGTGGTTATAACGCTCCTCAGATCTCTGCGGAAATCCAGACAGCTAGCTAGACTATCTGTCCAATCTTTTTGGAGAGTTTTCGTTGTTGCAAGACTAAAACTACTTTTGAACGTCCACATGTTCCACCAAAACCAGTTCCTTCCTGAGACTATTTAGCAGAGGCACCGTGGCTCGTCCGAGCTGAACACCGCCCAAGATGGTTGTGATTGGTTTAAAGAAATGCCAATAAACCAGAGCACGTTTTCTCCCATCCCAGAATGCTGTGTGGACTAGTGAGACCTTCTTTGCAGCGCTGTGGAGAAAGGTCTGGCAAAGCGAGACTACTTATGGATGGAATTTTAAAAAGTGACACAAATTAGACCACAGACCACCATTTGATATGATTTTGTCCCAAAGTTTCCCACCTTAGGACTTTGCTTTTAGGCTTCGTTTATTGCAGAAAGTGAATGAAACATATGACTAAAATAGTAGATTATGTCACTGTGGTACTTATGGATGGAGTTCTAGTGAAAATAAAGTACTTTATACAACCAGACTTCACTTCAGAATCACTTGGTTTGTATTAAAATGAAAGTGTAATTGTTGAGCTGAATCCTAGAGATGTTAACATTCTGTTCTCTGTCTTTAAAGGTTTACAACCTAAATCACTGAACAGACCAATCAACTGACAAAGCACAAGCAAAATAAAAGTGATTGAGTTGGAAATTTGAGTTGTCCCTGTGTCCTTTGGATGGTGAACAAGAGTAGGACTTGACAGTAATAGTATGAGTGAGTTTTCTGATGGGATGGATGGACCTCTGAGCAGTTAGTGTCTACATCAGGCCTCCAGAGGGCGCCACACGCCACGCTTTAGTCCACCAGCCAGCTGATAATGATGGAGCAGCTGTGAGACTTGGTCATGCTCACACACACACACAAACACAAACACCAACAAACACAAACACATATACACCAACACACACTGACACACAGACACACACAAACACATATACACCAACACACACACACACACACACACACATACATACATACATACATACACACACACACCGACACACACAAACGCACACACACATTCACACTCACACACAAACACACACCGACACACATGAACCATAAAAGTACTTAGAAAAATACTTCAGTGGAGAAACAATCTTTTTTATGTATTAGGTGAACTTTATTGAGAAAATAAACATCCGGAGACTAGACATCATAGATGAGGTTCACCCAGTAGTAGAGGCTGTAATTACTGTAGTAGTTCCTCCATCAGGAGAGATAAGGCTCAATCAGTGACTTCTTTTACATCACCTCTTCAAACACACTTTTATAGACTTGTTATTATGTGATTCTGTCTTTTTTCTTCTCTTCACTCACTTCCCCATCAGGTTTGAGATCAGTGTTCCACCACCTTCATTTGAATGAAGCTAAAACTGAGTGTATCATCTTTAGTCCTTCAGGTATGCCAAACGGTCAAGCTTTGAGTTTGGGAGCCCCTTGCTTCATACCTTAAGCCAGTTGTCAAAAAATCCTGGCGGTTACTTTTGATTGTAACATGAAATTTGATAAGCAAATCAGCAATGTTGTTAAAATTAGCTTTTCCAACTTCGTCTCCTGGCTAAAGTTAAGCCCTTCCTTAACAGGCATGATCTAGAAAAGGCTATTCATGCTTTTATTAGTTCAAGGTTGGATTACTGTAATGGTCTTTATGTTGGTCGGAATCAAACCTCCATCTCACGACTTCAACTTGTGCAAAATGCTGCTGCTCGCTTTTAACAAATACATCTAGACGCCGCCAACGTCACTCCTGTTCTCTACACCCTACATTGGCTCCCTGTGCGTTTTAGAATCGATTTTAAGATTTTATTGTTTGTTTTAAGGCCTTAAATGGTCTGGCCCCCGAGTATTTGTCCGAGATTTTAACCCTCTGTGAGTAACAACCGGGCCTGCGCGGTCCTCAAATCAGCTGGTTTTCGAAGTCCCAAGGTCTAGGTATAAACGGTGGGGTGATCAGGCTTTTGCAGTTGCTGCCCCGAGACTCTGGAACAAGTTACCCCTGATATTCAGACGACTACAGATGTAGCGCTTTTTAGGTCTAAACTGAAAACGTAACTGTTTAGTCTGACTTTAATATCGTAGTGGTGTGACAATGTCCCTCTCCTCCTCCTGTTCTATGTAACCTTTTCTGATTTTACTGTTTTCTATGTTTCATTCTTTTATTGTATGATATGTTATATGATGTGTGTTTTAGTCTTTGTTTCTGATGTGAAGCACTTTGGATACATGTTGGTTACTGTAAAGTGTTATATAAATAAATGATTGATTGATTGATTGATTGATTGATTGATTGATTGATTGATTGATTGATTGATTGAATAAATAAAAAATCATCTTTTGGAAATTGATCTTACAGTTTTTTGATTGCTTACACACTTAAATTAAAAAGTAGTACACTATTAACAAAATCTTACACTCAAGAAGCAAAACATCAGCCCATATTTGCACAACTATAAGCACATTGTCAACCTCACACTTGTTGCAAAACTCTACACACAGTGATTTGCAAAACACTAAACACACTTAACATACATTACACAACAAAATCTATCATGAAGTCACTTCCTTGCAATACCAAAGCACTGACTGTCAAATTACCGCACCGGCCAACCAATTGGTTCAACACAGTCATCAGGGTGTGCAAACACTTGTTTGCTTAATTGTAGACACAACAATCAGGTGTGTAAGCACTATAAAAAGCAGCAGGTGAGTTCATCGGTCTTCAAGCACAATGGAAAGAGTCAGAGAAAGAGTAAGACGAGGAGGAGGACAAGGAGGAGGAGGAGGACAGGGAGGAGGAAGAAGAGGAGGAAGAGGAATCAACAGAGGAAAATATGGAGGCCATGCTGGAGGTAGAGGTAGAGGTAGAGGAAGAGGAAGAGGAAGAGGAAGAGGAAGACAAGAAGGTGCTCAAAGAGGGACCGAATCTGACAAATGAGATCCGCCCAACACTAGTTGACCACGTTGTCGACCACGGCCTGACTCTGTCGGAGGCTGGACAGCCAAATCTAAGCCGATACACAGTGGCAAGTGTGATAAGAACATTTTGACTGGAAAATAGGTATTGTGAAAATATCATCATATCAAAAACATCTGCACGGTTTCAGTAACTGCTTACAGTACTGTATTCTGTGCACTATCGCACTTCTGTTACCTTTTCCTGTGAAAATACTGTACTGTTGTATACTTTTTTGTTGTCTACATAGGATTGAGGGTCGGGAACCAAAGGGGAAGGCCTCCTATGTTCACAGAACAGCAAGAGAGGGAGATAGTAAACATGGTTTTGGCAAACAATGCTATAACACTCAATCAGCTCCAAACTAACATTGTCAATAACCACGCCAGTTTCAACGATATCCATCAGGTCTCAACATCAACACTGGCACGCATCCTAAAAAAAACATATTCAAATGAAGCAAATTTATCGGAGTGCCTTTCGTACGCTACTCGAAAGGGTGAACGACTGCAGCATGATTATGCAGAGGTATGTATTCACTTTAAGCCGGTGTGATCTTGCATACTGTCTCATAATCTTTTACTGTATTGTAATATGTATACTACATCTACACTGAACTACACAATTTTGCCTGACACTGTTCTTCAGAGAGTTTTACGAATGGATGGAGAGGAGATCCAGAATGAGTTCATTTACGATGATGAGGCTGGGTTCAACCTGACGAGAACCGAAGGAGGGAAAGAAACATCATTGGCCACAGGGCTATAGTCCATGTCCCAGGGCAACGTGGGGTAATATAACACTCTGTGCAGCCATTACACAGAATGGGGTCCTCCACCGCCATGCCCATATGGGCCCTTACAACACAGCACTCATACTTACATTCTTGGACCAATTGCACAACATAACCGCAGCAAATCAAATCGATCATATGCAATACATTGTTGTCTCGGGCAATGTGTCTTTCCACCGCTCTGCTCTGGTTCAGAACTGGTTTCAGCAACCTACCGCTTCACCGTCCTATATCTTCCTCCATACTCTCCATTCGCCAACCCTAGAGAAGAGTTTTTCTCGGCATGGCGGTGGAATATATATTAGTATATGATCTCCGTCTCCAGGCTGAGGTAACCCTCATCCGAGCCATGGAGGAGGCCTGGGACCAGATGGAGGTAGCAGCAATGCAAGGATGGATTCGTGCATTCAAGACCTTTCTTTCCAAGCTGTCTTGCTAATGACAACATTGCCTCCGATGTTGATGAAATTCTCTGGCCAGATCCAGCTAGGCGAAGAGACAATGTCTAGTTTTTATTTTTTATTTTTTTACAGTAAACTTACAGTACAATACATAAAGTGACATTTTGTTACAGTATTATGAATTTCCATGTCAACATTTTGGGCATGTTGAGAAATAAATGAGTTTCTTCAGTCTGCAACATTGGTCTTGTGTAGTGTTTGGTGAATTTACATTATATTTGTACTTTGTTGATGGTAGCCTACTCTAATCATAGGGAAGTAGAAGTGCTGAAAGTGTTTTTAGGTTTATCACAGAAGAGTGTAACTCGTGCAAACAGAGTATAGTATATGAAACGTGTGTGTTTCATATGGTAACAAAGTGTGGTTTTTAAACAGAAGTGTATAGTTTTTACAAGAGTGTTTAATTATGCAAAGGATCTGTAGTGTTTTGCTAATTGGGTGTGTTGGTTTGCGTAAAATGTGTGTAGTGTTTTGAAAACCGGGGCCCTGTTTTGAAAATCATGCTTAAGCAATCCAAAAAACTGTAAAGTTTGCTATTCAACTACAACCCACATGTAATGATTTCAGATTGTTCCTTCATGTGCATTATATGTGTTTTATAAGCTACTTAAATAAAGAAAAACTTCCCAGAATCCTCCTCAGAAACAGGACAAAGCCAAAAACATACACACAATGTGGGGAATAGTTTGTCAGGAACTGAAATCTTTGACTTTTATTTATGTCTTAATAAGAAAAAATATTTTCTGTTGATAAAGTATTCAAAGCAGGAAGTGGTTGTGCCGATGGATGGATTTTCATTTATTTTGTGTGAGGAGTTATACACAAGTTTTGTGGGGATGAAAATGTTGCTATAAATCAAATACAAACTGGACCTTAAAGCATTTACACTTTTTAATTAAATCAAGTTACGAAGGACATGGATGTTTCCAACAGACTGAACACCAGGCAATTGAGAATACATAAATATACCGCAGCTGCCTCAAGTGTAGCCAGATATAACCAAGGAAGTTATAACGAGTGAAGTGACATTGTGACAGCATTCAAATGTTGCTTTGGTGCCAGTTCTATCAAAGTTAATGCAGTGGGCATGACAAGTCCCACTATAACCTGTTATATTTGTGTTGTTTCAATTAGGACAGAAGAATGCTTCAACATAATTAAAAAACACATTTGATGTTGACTGATCTGTTTTTTATTTAAATGAGACTGTATGCCACTGTGCAAGTAGCCTCAGTGATAAACATTAGGGCTATCCATCTAGCCTCTATTGGCTGGACTGAATGCAATACATCCTTATAACTAAACAACATTATAGGTTGATTCCCAAAGACTCCCAAAAACATCATTTGTGAGCAACCGGTCTATTTAACGTAACTGGTGCAGTTTTAAACACATAGTAAACATTGTGAAATGGAACTAGTTAAGTTCAGGCAACAATTTTACTTAGTTAAGGTAAGTAACACATCAGGAATTGGCTTATAATGAGTCACATAATAAAACTACTGAAATGAAGAAATGTCTTTGCATCACGGGCTAAGGCCAATAAAACTGTTGTTTGTTAGGGTTAGGTTTACCTTAGGGTTAGGGTTAACTTTAGGTTAGGTGATGAGAAAGCTGTCTCGATGATTCCCCCGCTTCATCCAATGGCAGTTGATGTGGGAATCAAAGGCAAGGGTTAGGGTTAGGGGTTAGGGTCAGGGTTAGCGTTGAGGTTATCTTGGGGTTAAGGTTACCTTAGGGTTAGCGTAACCTTAGACTTAGGGTTAAGGCTACCTTATGGTTAGGGTTACCTTAGACTTAGGGTTAAGGCTACACTAGGGTTACGGTTACCTTAGACTTAGGGTTAAGGCTACCTTAGGGTTATGGTTAAGGTTATCGTATGGTTAGGTAATGAGAATGTTATCTTGATGATTCCTCGCTTCATCCATCGATCGAGCGGTTTGATAGGAAATCAAAGGGCTAGGGGTTAGGGTTACCTTATAGGTTAGCTACAATGATGGTAGTTTGCCTCAGTTATTTACATTCTTACTAGTCATATAGTCTATATTGTTAGCTATTAGCTGTGGAGACGTCCCACAGCAGGGGTTCTCAAACGTATCACTCTATGGTCTGCATCAGGAACGATTGTCCATAACAAAAACAGTTAATCAACTCACCTATAACTTTTAAGCAACATACATTCAAGTTCAGTACTCAGTTTTCCTGGTCAGCTTGTACCAATTGCACCATTATCTGGAATTCGGTACTGGTACCTTTATCTGTAGCCTACTTTCTCTCTAATATTTTTTTATTTTAGTTGTAAAAATAAGTCCAAATGTATTTATGTTTTTAAGGAGAGGAAGATCACCTACAGGTTAGGGTTATTGAATGTGCCCCTGGAAATACATCCTCATATCTAAACCAGAGAAGGTAACGGTCACAGTTTTAAACACTTTCGACATTGTAAAACGGTCGCAGTTTGATTAGGTTCAGACACCAAAACTACTGAGTTAACTTTAGAAAAAGACAGTTCCCTTCCTGAAGGTTACGGCTCTATATCTGGTACAAGGCCTGGTTTCTGTAAAGCAGCGTTAAAAATGCTGTCGTGCAAAGTCCAATGTGTCCAAGGTCCAGAAAAACAAATTGTGCCGCATTAATCTACATTTATAGTTTGCCGTTCAAACACTCAAAAAAAAACAACCTTGGATCAACTTAAAAAAATTGAAGTAATCAATCACACAAAATATTTGATATTGACTTAAAGTAAATCATTTAATTTAGCTCAACCTGAAAAGTTTAATTCCAAACAACCACTTTTTAAAGGTTGGGTCAAACTAATTATTTATACATCTGAGTAAATTAATTATTTTAGGTTGTTTCAAATAAAAGAATAACAGTTGTCATTATTTGAAATGTATAGTTAATCAAATTTAAAAAAAATGCTTTTAATACATTTTGATCAATGACTACTCAGAACACTTTCCTTTAGAACACATTGACATTTATTGTTTAATAAATTGATAACATTGAACATCTGTTTCAAATGTATGAAGATAAACAGTCTGCTTCAGCTGAACACCAGAAACAAGACTATTGATGTCATCAGAAGACAAATATGGAGCTGTGAATAGTAGCACAACTCCTAAGACATCATGTGGTACCCAGTACCCTAATCTGTGAGGTCTTTGGAGATACTAAAAACATCTGTCGATGGCAAAAAAGGTACTCTGATATCAAAGATTGTGGTGGGGCAGTGTGTGCTACAGGGTGAAAATATCAACCACTAGTGCAGCATTTGAACCATGTGTTTAGTTGATCTTTATCATTTGATGTAATGGCTTACACAAAAATACTTTGAGTCCTCAAATTTGTTACATAATTAAAATTGTCAGTTGATGACATCACATTTGTAGTAATATTGAATTAGGAAGGGTTTTCCTGACAGAACGCATTTCACCCTAAAACATCCTAAAATACAAATAAATGTTATTATGACAGTATTGTACACCCTCCTTTCAAATGTTACACCCCCACCTCTGCAGTGCAGGGGGGTTCTCCTACAGGCAGGTCGTTAGTGATTGGAACCACCTGGGCTCACGGATTTAAGCTGTTGCTAACCACTCTGCTTTCTCTCTCTGCTCCTCCAGGTATGATCCTGTTTTTGTTTGTTCCTTTATAGTTTTACTTAGTTCCCACTCAGTCATTTACACCCATACAGATTCATCCATGCACTTTACATACACCTTACATTATGACATTCTCACACCTCATTCCCTTTTTCTTTGTTTAAAGTTAGTAGTTTTGATTTACAATAAAGTATCTTTTTGATTGGCCTATACTTGTTGTTGGTGTCCCCTCATTTCTTTGCCACAGGCCATGAGCCGGTTTGTGACACAAATGTATATGATGAACAGTCTCTTTAAGCTGAACACCAGAGACAAATTCTGGAACTGCTCCTCAGACAGTGAACAGTGGAACTGCTAAGACACTAACAGAGTTTCTGATTCAGCGCTGTAAGCTCTACATTTAAATACAACTAATTTATATGTAATAGCTAAAACATTACTTTGAGCCCACAAAGTTGGTTACTTTAAGTATCAGTCACTTGATGGAATCACCAGTTAGAAACATTGAAATAGGAAAAAATTTCTGAAAGGAAACGTTATCCAAATGATTTTCTTCAAGGGTTTTAAGATGACTTGTGTCAATCTCTCCAGTTCTCAAGATAGAAAGCTCCTGGCCCTCTCCTTTGGTCTGAAAATCTAAACTCTTTCGTACAAATTTGTGCAGACGCTGCAATCAGTCTCTCCAGTTGTCCAGAACGCTCGGCCTACTTCGGCCTTTGAGGCTGGTAGTCTCTGAACATGGGCAGCCACATTTGTAAATGCTGCAGTGAAAATGCAGCCATGTAAGTGCAACCTCTTATTAAAAGGATCCAACGTCTTGGCTGTAGAAACAATCAAATTTAACCACAAATGGAAAATAAAATCAATTGTGCAATTCAGCTCTGCATACTCTGTGCTGTACAGCTGGGTGCTCAGTCTTTTGACTTTTGGGGCATCTTGTTTTCGATCATGTTCCATCAGGACTTTTGCAAAAATTCAAAGGTGAACTGCAGCCTTTTCGGATATTTTAGGTTGAGTGTGTATACGAGCCCAAAGACCATGGCAGAAGCTGTTGCAAATGAGGGCAAACTCGTTCAGGACCTCTTTTCCTTTGACAATTTTAATGTCTTTCTGTGGATGGAGAGAATCCCTCTCCCCAGTGATAAAGATCGGCATGGTTGTCTGCTCCAGTTCTTCAGCATCATTTCCTGCATAAAAAAGAAAAAGAAAAGAAATGCGTTATAGTTTCAGAAATTTCCAGATTTCATGTTAGATCATAATGTGCCAAGCTCTTATACACTCCAAGCTTTCAAAACTTGAATGGGAGCAAATCTAACAAATGTTTATTACAAGGGGTGTGACTAGATTAAAAGTGACGAGATTTCTCGGCAGGTTCAAAGCTGTCTCATGAGATTCACGCAAATCAAATTTTTGCACACGCTGTCATGCGACACATAAAATTTGATCTCACACAGTAAAAAAACTACTCTCTCGCAGAGTGAATCAACTCCGCCCAGCTGATGCAACACCATCAACACCAAGGGAACTATATTTTCAGAAAGGCGAAGCACTGCTACTTCTGCTACTTGGGTGGTGTGATATGCTTGCAGCACCTGAGAAGCCCTGAGCAGAGAGTACCAATGCTTCACCTTTCTGAGAATATAGTTCCCAGTTTATATACGGTTTGAAGATGGCTGTGTGTCATGTGACCTTGTTATTTGTACACCCTGTGACTATACAAATCACAACATGTAAATAGGAACAAGTTGGCGTTATTTTGTCACTTATTGGGAGCAGTAGGCTAGTTGGAACCGATTACTTTCAGCATCCATGCTAAGCTAAGCTACCGGTGGAGCTGTTGGAAAGAGTTACAACACGCACTGAGATGAGAAGGGTATGTATGGACTTATCTAACTCTGGGGGATACGGTGAATAAGCTTAAGTCCCAATAAGTTGGCGTGTTCCTTTAAAGAGAAGTAACCTCTTTAAAGACACAAAGAGGTGGCAAGACTAAATCATGCCTGCATGTGTGCTGACCCGGCAGGAGTTGATTGACAAAAGTTGATCTACAGGAGAAACATATCTGAAAGCAACACAGAATGCCTGAGAGCCTTACTGCATTGCATTCTGTTGTGTGAGGTTTTGAATTGTCATTTGCCACATGAATTGTGTTTCCCCCTTACATAAATAAAGACATTTCCACCATAAATTGGTGCAGAAAAAAACACCAGAATGCAGGAGATAAGTGTTTACTGCTCCAAATTCAGTCATAATTCAGCATCAAAGATTTCTTATAAATAGGGTTATAATGTGGTGATATCCACAGTCTGAGTAAGAACAGTTACTATTAATTAAAATTAAACATTTACAAAAAAAAAAAGCCGTGGATCCCACAACTTATTCATAGATACCTCATCTAAAACATGCAATGTCCTGGTGGTCTTCTCTTTCACAACTCCTCCCTTGCTCCTGATGACCTCCAGCAGTTTGGTGAAGTGCTTGTCCAACTGCACCAAGAACTTTTGACTCCAAGGGAACTGTTGTGATTCGCATGAACTCAGCATTGATCGAAAAAGTAGAGCATACAGAAAGAAGTTTAGAAGTTTTTAAGATGGTGAACACGGAAATGAATCATGAGCACAGCCTAACCAAATTATCGCCTACAACAAAAACAACAACTAGCTAGAATTAGCTGGGCCTTGTAATATTATGACTGATAAATACTGAACACAAGATAATTAGGAGTGTAAATAAAAGATCCCATATGTCCTTGTGCTGTTGACAGCAGAAGTAACCACCAGTCAAGTTTGCAGCTTGAACCTGGGGATTAACTATGTCAACTATGTCAATTGTCAAAAATGCAACAAACAAAAAAAAGCCTAACTTTGGAGCATTATTTACCCCCCTTCCTGACAAGCTAGCATGCCATAGGTGTTACTAATTGATGCCTAATGTTGTGTAGTTTCATATGATACTGATATCTTCACTAGCTTTAAAACAGAGCCCGCAGAGCTTTAAAAGACAGTAATTTCGGCTAAAAAATGATTTCTAGGCTCTTCGCGCCACTGTTAACTATTAAAAACACTTAGCAGAGCAAATGCATTTTAATTCACGAACATAACATTAGCTGTAACGTTAAAATTGTGAAACCTAGCTATGCAAGTAAACTCTTGTCCAGTTTATATCTCGTGAGGAAACTGCATGTAAATAAAAAGAAAAGTATTACTTTACCTTCAGTGAAAGCTGAATGTGAATCACCGTAAAATGTCCTGACTCCTGCGCACGTTATTATCCACACTGTCTCTGCGTCGAGACGAGTTTGACGTTAGCACAGCCCCCCATGAAGTCAAACAATATCATTGGTCAAGATCGTCTCTGCCCGGCATGATTCATCCAATGATTGTGCAACATTCAATTATTTGAATCTGTGCGCTTTCTGAAGCACATAGATTAAAGAGACTATTTCTGTTTACATTTCTGTTTTTTCAACCATTTTAATGTCTTACATCGCTTCACGTCCAGATTATCAATGTTCACGTTGATGCTAGAAGCCTTGGTTGAACTGTTGAACCTAGCATCCCTTCCCAATCTTTCACACATTGCATGTATTGCTAAATTAAAAAGATATAGCACACCAATGTAAAGCTTTATTCATACTGTGTCCTCCCTGTCTTTATTCGCCGTATATTACCTCAGCCCATGACAAACTCTTTGTTCCCTTTGACCTGTAGAAATTGGGGAGAGGCAAAATGATTTGAGGGAGCAGCAGACTGCACAATGACCTTGCATTTTGTTGAACACTGCGACTCACTTTGGGTCTTAATATTAAGAGAAATTTTTAACAACAATTTTAACTTCATAAGGAAAAGAACATGTATGCTACATATTCTATTTGAAGTACATCAAATACATAAAAAAGTCTGTATATTACAGTATTTCACAATTGCTAAGACACATTTCTTGAAAACTTCACCCATATTCTCAAAAAAACTTATAACAAAACCCAGTCTTTAAACTACATTCACAAAACCCCTGACTCTTCTGGCAAAATCAAACACTTGCCTCAAAACCATTTGATCTGTGCTCAAAATCAAACAATGCTTTCAAAACATAAACACAGCCAGTCAATATATAAACAAGCATTCATTAGACACTACATCAAAAAATTGAGAACACAGCGTCCAGGGCATGTAGTTACAGAGAAAAAAATGTTTATTGCATATAGAAAATAATTTTGCCATAAATAAAAGTAAATAATTCACAACTCAGTACATCAAATATATTGCATACTGTAAGTACTGCAAGTAATACAGTATTGAATTTCTGTATTTTCAGCATAAAAATAAAGTAAGCCCAAAGAACAAAGACAACTCTAAATGAAAAGCGTATTACACAAAATATTGTGCAATTGCAAAATCAAAGTCAATGAGAGACTCATTCTGCCTCAGCATCCCGTCTTCGTGCTGGTTCCAGCCAGAGGACTTCGTCCACATCACATGCAATGTTGTCCTTTCCTAGGCAACGGGGGAAGAACCCTCTCGTGTGCCGGATCCAGCCTTGACAACACTCCACACCTATGTCACCACAGGCCAATTCCATTGCCTGTAAAAGATTTACCCTTGTATATGGGTTACGGTCATAGACCTTCCATCGCCACGCAGAGAAAGACTCTTCTATTGGGTTGAGGAAAGGGCTGTATGGTGGAAGGCAAACATTCACGAATCGCTGGTTGATGTTGAACCACTCACGTTTCGTATGACACACGGTGAAAGCTGACATTGTCCCAAACCACAACATAGACAGGATGCACTGCCTGCTGATGATCTTGCTGCTCACGTTCAAAACAAAACATCCCGAAGACCACCCAGAAATGTAAGAAGATGGTCAGTGTTATATGGCCCCAGGGTTGCATGATGGTGGAGAACCCCCCCATTGCTTATGGCTGCACATAGGGTGACATTGCCACCACGCTGGCCAGGGACTTCCACAATGGCACGTTGGCCAATTATGTTCCACCCTCTCCTTCTCCTCTTCGCCAGATTGAACCCTGCTTCATCTACAAAAATATATTCATGGGGCCTTTCCATGGAATCCATTTCAAACACCCTCTATATATAAAAGAGATGAATACATTGTTTAGTAAGTGTTACAGAAAGACATACTTCTGCAAAAGTGTATGTATATGCACTCCTGATTTACATACACTACAATATAGTGCAGTTACAGTAACAGTATAGGACAATAACTGTTGGCTAGAAACTTGTACTGTAAGCATCAGTGCTGAAAGTGTACACTTACTTGCACATACTGATGTCGTAGATCTTTGACCCTTTCTGAATTGCGCTCAAAGGGTACTCTGTACACTCCAGGGTACGCTTCATGCGTACCCTGGAGTTGAAGTTGCGATGGAGGACACGGGAAATGGTAGAAAGGCTGACACTGTTGATTCCTTTAAAGTTTACATTGTCTTCTACAACTCTTTGCTGTATTTCACGCAGTCGGATGGCATTGTTTTGACGGACCATATCTACAATGAGAACCTCTTGCTGTTGGGAGAACAAAGGAGTCCTTCCACCCTCATTTGGTAGTCTTGCAAATCTACAAAAGGGAAAATGCTCTTACAAATGTATACATACAGAAACAATATGTAAAATATATTGTAATTTTTTTTTTCTTTTTTCCCCAGTCCCCTTTCTATTGACAAACGGATGTACTATATCAAATGTATACAGTAAACTTTCAGTCGCACAAATTAGAAAAACAATACATTTACCTGTTCTCTTTTCTGAATGTCCTGATTATGGTGGCCACAGAGAATCTGGTCAAATTGGGTTGTACTCTTTGTCCTGCTTCCCTCATTGTCATTCCATGAACAAGAACATGGTCTATCACAGTTGCCCGAATTTGATCTGTAATTACTATTCTTGGTCTTGCTCTTCGTTGTCCTTGCACTCTTCCTCCTCGCCCACCACCTCTTACACTAACTCTTCCTCCTCTTCCTCCTCTGCCTCTCACATTGTTTCCATCCATTGTGGTATCAACATTCAACGTACCTGGGCCACCTGTGTACTCTGAACTGGCTTATATTCTAGACAACTGATTTAATCACATCATTAGAAACAAGTGTGAACAATTTTGAGTTGTTGTGTGTAAACGATGACAGCTGTGTTGTAGTTGTGTTTAACTTTTGCCACATGTGTTTACCATTTTGCAACAGTGCAAAATGTGTTTTAGTGAGTGAGAATGTGTTTAGAGTTTTGCAAAAAGAGTGGATGAGATTTGCAAACAGTGTCTTAACTACCTGAACTTGTTTAAGGTTTTGCCTACAAAGTGACTCATTCGACAAATGGGTTTAGGCAACTGAGCATTGGGTTCAGAGAATGGGGTTTAGTGTTTTAGCAATAAAGAAATACTGTAGTTTCTGACTGTGGGGAATTGGGAAAAACAGTAAAAACTTCCCCAAATTTCTGAATTGCTTATTTTCATGACATTCACTGAGCCTTGCCTAAAACAGTTTGGAGCTTGTATTTGAAGACTCCAACGTTTTTAAGTGGATTAACAGCCTTTTATGAAAAGCCTACTCCTTCAGTTTTGAAATGAAATCACAGATAATTTCTCAAATAAACATAATGTTGCAGATATCCATACAGTTTGTCGGTAGGCATGACTTTCATAGGAGGGGACACACTTTAAATGGGCAGCCGCACACAATTCAAGATTCCTTTATTGTTACATTAAATTACAGGTACAGGACCATATCAAGCAACATCTGACATTACATGCATGGCTCTGTTGTGTCTGTTGTGGCATATCAACGCAGGGTTGAATTAAACTGTATGAGGGTTGGAACTAGTGGAACAAGTTAGGTTAGGTGGTGTGCAAGTTAGGCAAGCAGGTACATATTTGAGGTATTGGTGTGCAATATTGATTTTCCACCCCGTATAAAAGTGTAGCATAGCTGTGGCACAGGCAATCCATTTCACTTATTACAGTTTTTGCCCGTTGCTTGAACACTACAGACCCATGCTTAGACTAAAGTAACACAACTTGAAGCTTTTGTTACCATACCTCAAACACATGTACCCATTCCTTAAACAAAAGCGCTGCTTTGCACTCTAGTTGCAATTCTGCAACACACTTACTCCTTTATGCAACACACTTGGTCCTGCATACTACACTCTATTTCAAACAGAAGACACTTCGTTCAAAAATGAAATCTCAGGGGTGCCATTTGGAAAACACATGTATCCAAAATACAAAACACATCGGGTAATTGCAACCACTCAAATACACACCTGAAGGCACTTACTTGCAAAACTGAACACCAATCAGCCAGCTACTAAAAGCCCTCAGTTTAGCCATTTCAAGAACTTTGCAAGCATGGATGGAGGGAGAGCAAGAGGCAGAGGTAGAGCAAGAGGAGGAGGAGGAGGGAGGAGGGAGGAGGAGGAGGAGGAGGATAAGGTCAAGGTCAAGGTCGGAAGAGGACCCCTATTGATGATTATATAAGAGCAACTTTGGTGGACCATGTCATCAACCATGACCTGACTATGAGGGAAGCTGGGCAGAGAGTCGACCCACATCTAAGCCGCTTCACAGTGGCATCTGTAATAAGAACATTCCGACTAGAAAACAGGTATGTCTTCACCTCTCTACCTTCTACTCTGCTCAGATGGTATTTACAGCACGGTACTACAGTATATCACATTACCACATCACATGTACAGGGTATTGCAGGGTGCTAATGCTCCTTTTGCAGCCAAAGTGGTAGTTTTTGTGAAACATACCCTGATTACTTATATTGAGATGGTTCAGTACAGTGGATGATACAGTATATACAGTAAAGTACTGTAAGAAAAAGAAGCAAACCGATGACAATTTGTGGTTGTATTTCTCTAGAATGACTAGAAGACCTTCTGTTGGAGGACGCCAACGCCTGTTCACACAACAGCAGGAGCTTGCCATTGTGGACCTAGTGAGGGCAGACAATGCCATCCGTCTCCACCAGCTACGACAGAAAATACTTACAGACAGGCAAGTGTTCAACAACATAAACCATGTGAGAATCACCACCATCAGACGCATCTTGGGAAAACACAACATCACCATGAAGGTGGGAACAGTGTCCGGGTCAAAGGACTTCGAGCTGAATATGTACGGGTAAGTGTAACTGTCCTTTACATTTACAATACAGTATTGGTGAAATCCAGTAGCAGCTGAATATGTACCATATCAGTACCACATAGATCCATTCGGAGAGCTACACAGGTACCTGTGTGATGGGGTGAGGGTTCTGTATGTGTAGCACTGTAGTACAGTACTATGTTTGTTGTTTTTGTTACAGAGAATCTTGGCCATGGATGGAGCTGCACAGCCTCATGAATTCATTTTCATTGATGAAGCTGGATTCGACCTGAGCAAAACAAGACGACGGGGTCGTAATGTAATTGGCCACAGGGCAATTGTGAATGTCCCAGGGCAGCACGGGGGTAATATTACATTGTGTGCCGCCATAAGCCTTCGAGGGCTTCTGCATCATCATGCAAAACTAGGTCCATACAATAGCCAACATATACACATTACTCACATTTCTAGATGTTCTCCATAATATAGTTGTACAGAACAGACCAGATCAGTCCAGGTTTGTGGCGGTATGGGATAATGTCAGTTTCCACCAGGCTGCTCTGGTCCAGGCCTGGTTCACCAAACACAATCAATTTGAAGTGGTATACCTGCCCCCTTTACTCACCATTTTTAAACCCTATAGAGGAATTCTTTTCGGCTTGGAGATGGCGTGTATATGACCCGCCAACCATCGGCCCGCATGCCTCTTCTGCAGGCAATGGAACAGGGCCTCGCGGCGACATTCAGGTGACAGCAATCCATGGATGGTTTCGACATGCAAGGGATATTTTCCCCGGTGCCTAGCGGAGAAGACATTGCTTGCGACGTCGATGAGGTCCTGTGGCCAGACCCCAACAGACGGCGGGATCTATGAGCCCACATATGCACAACTGCCAAGGTTTTCTGTGTTTACAGTATAGTATTTTTTTTTTTGCTTTATCTGAATTCATGTTACTGCAATGTACAGTGCTGCAATGTACAATATTGAGTAGGCCTATTTGCTTTTTGGTTGTTTGAAAATGTGCCTCCTGAAAATGTGCCTTCTGAATAAACACTGAAAATCAAAGACTGCAGTGTTTTTATATAAAGTAGACTAGTGTGTTCCCCTGATCTGAAAGTGTATGCATATGATGCAAGTATGTGTCATTTTGTCATCAGAGTTACATTTTGACAAAAGAATGTTAGGTTTTGATAGCAGAGTTTAGGTTTTGATAGTAGAGTTTCAATTTGACAGATGTGAATGGTATATTTCCCAGTGTTGTGTCATGTTTACTTGTGTGTATTGTTTTGGCACAATGAGCGAAGTTTTGCAAAATATGTTCAAGCAACGGGCAAAAACTGTAATGTTACACCTAAATGAAACACACATTGCGCAATATGTGCATCAATGCCTGTGTAACCATTGCAAGTCAATGGAAATTGTAGTGTAATTTCAGAGGCAGGGGTGGTCAGATCACCGAAAGCTTGGTGAGGCATTTAAGGTACTACTGGACATGCATGAATATTCATTCTACCCCACATAAGAGGGAAGCTCATGCTCTGAGCTGTTTGCATTACATAGACAGGAACAAACATCAAAAGCCAGAGTGGACACAGTATAAGACATCCCCGCAGACATCAGCAAAGTAAGCAGTCAATGGAAAAAAGATGTTGGGCCATGAATCTGAAATAGGCCCATGGCCTCCATGGAAGTGAAATGAGGCAAGAACATCAGATGCCCCCTAAAATATTAGGATGGTGAAGATGTAGGCTTACCCAGGCTGTAGCCTGGCTCTCTGTGTACTGTATCGTCATCCTGTAGGCCTATAGGGTTGTGGGCCTATGTGATGTGAACTGTGGCTGCACGATTCTTTTGTCAACTAATTCGCCAGACCAAAACATGATTATATAGTGATGAGCATATCACTGACTTGGACTAAAATAGACATCATGTACATCCAAGGCTTGTAGTTTAGGTTGACTCTTGTCTCTTATGCATTCCCATAACTGAAGCTATGGCTTTGTTTCCACATATATTTAGGTGAAAGAATGTTTATTTACAAAGACAGATCTAAATACAGCATCTTTGTCCGCATTGGACCCAGTGGTGATTTGGTGCAGTACAGCTTTTTAAACTTGTGTGCTGCCAAGTTGTTTTACTGTTTGTATTACTATAAATATGCTTGCAAAATATTACAGTAGTGTAGTTTCTAATATAATTATATTGATCCAACCATAATTGAGAACAATTGCTTGTAGGTTTTTGCTGTGGAGTTGTTGAGGCCATGCAGTGAGGGTTCATGTCAGTCTCATTCAATGCATTAAACAGGTATGGCTGGTCCTACCTGTCTCAGTACCTCTGTTAACCCCTCTTCAAATAACTGCAAAGCTAAATACAAGTCCTACTCTATGGCTAGAATTTAGTACACTTGCATTAAGAGATACATGATGATGTTTGACAGCGATTAAAACACTAACACACAGTATGTATGAGATCACATTGAATAAGCTAAAATGGACCCTACATTATACCAATATTTACCCTCTGAAGAGTCTCTGATGCATATATTGGATAGTTAATTGTATATATATATATATATATATATATATATATATATTATATATATATATATATATATATATATATATATATATATATATACAGTACATTAATGGGATAAATCTGTAGATATATTGAATAGTTTAATCACTATAAAGTATTGTTTGTATAAAGTAAACCTGATATATTTATGATTAAAGTACATTATATTAGATAGTTTCTTTTAACAGTATACAATATTTTTATATAAAGTAATACAATTACGGGGAAAAGCCTGTAGACATATTGAAGAGTTAATTATAATTACTGATAAATTATTTATATAAAGTAATGACTATAAAATAATGGTTCTGCAAGTTATTATCACATATTGTTTTTTGTACAGTAGAAAACCAGTATTAAACAGGAATTTACTGTAAATTGATTGGATAATCATGTAAAATAAATGCCTAAAGCTTTTAAGATACTATGAATGAGCTGTCAAATAGGGTTTTTTTACATTAATTTGACATGATTTTTGTGTATTCAATCCTGGTGGAGACGGGAAGCCAGTGGAGTGAGTGGAGAATGGGGGTAATGTGCTCATGTTTCCGCCCTCTCATCGGGATCCTAGCTGCAGAGTTTTGGATGTACTGAAGCCTCTGCAGACTCTTTCTAGGAATCCCAATGAGCAGTGTGTTACAGTAGTCCAGCCTGGGGGAGACAAAGGCATGAACCAGCTTTTCGGCATCTGAGGAGGAAGAGTAGGGCGGGGTTTGAAGATGTTACGGAGATGTTTTAGATCAACAAAGGTCAGTTTAAAAGATTTTCCGGGTTAGCACTCCACCAATCAGATTGGTCATTGAGTCCAACTGCCTGCCTTCCGATTCAACTTGTCAAATCAACCCAAATGAAGGCCGACAGCTTCTCTGACTGACAACGGCACGGAAAACACCGAACAGACTCGGGTCACCAACCTTGCCAGACTGTCAGACGGCCGATAATAAGTTACCTTAGGGTTAGCTACAATGATGGTAGTTTGCCTCAGTTATTTACATTCTTACTAATCATATAGTCTGTATTGTTAGCTATTAGATAGATAGATAGATAGATAGATAGATAGATATATAGATAGATAGATAGATAGATAGATAGATAGATAGATAGATAGATAGATAGATAGATAGATAGTATATATAGATAATAGATAGATAGATAGATAGATAGATAGATAGATAGATAGATAGATAGATGAATAGACAAATTCCCACACTGGGAAAATTCCTGTGCTACAGAAGCTCAAAAGAAAAATTGTGCACACATCAGATTAACACAAATACACATTAAGTAGACATAGGAGAAAAACTATAATATACATAAAGTATAAGAACAAGAAAAATAGAATCAGTTATAATAATAATAATAATAGTAATAAAAACAGACATATTTATACAATTAGCACCCTTATATAAACAGACAGTATATATACACAGATATACAGATGAGTAAGGTGCGATTGAATAGAGATGACATTATTGCACAGTTGGAGGTAACAAAAAGTGATATATAGATAAATGTGCATAGTGCAGGATATTGTCCAGTGACGGCTCATGTTGCAGAAACAGCTACCAGTGTTACATTACAGGTTTTTCCAATTGCTAAAACACAATTTTGCATACTAGGCTGGTTTTATCAAAATACTTAACACAATTCACAAAACCACACACCCAAACTGCAAAATACCTCATATATATCCTGCAAAATGAAACACTGCGACCAAAACTACATATAGCATTATCAAAATCAAACTTTTGCACCAAATTGCACACACTTCATTCATGTTACCAGATTTTTGTCTAACCAACTACACACTGTTGGGCAAAATGAAAAGCACTCTCATCTTTAGTGTGCTTTGTCATAATACTAAAATAATTCAAATTGTAGAAAATTCTTCAGATTGTTCACATGCAAAGGAATATTTGCAGATACACACACATGCTGTTGAAACATTTTATTTTTTATTTTTCACCAAACAAGTCAGTCAGCAGATATATTTACATTGGACTGAACAAAAATATGCTCACAAAAAACAGTAAACTGAAAAAGAAAATTGCAGAAAAAATGTGCAGAAAAAATATATAGAAAAAAAGAGGCATCATAGTGCTTACTTCCTGATTGAAGTGGTAACGATTAACCATTGAGGTGTTTGGCCAGGTAGCTCATATATATTGGCCAATTAGCTCATGTAGTGTTATTTTGAATGGCAGTGTTTTGAAATGGCAAACATGTGACTTTATGTCAGATTGTTGTGTCTTATGCAGAGAACAGTGTTCAGTGCATTTAAAAAGTGCCACTTTGAATTGCAAAATGTGTGTAAAGCAGAAAATGTGTTTAGACTTTTGGAGACTTGAGAAGAGGTGCTATGCATGTCATTTTAGTGTGTTAGCAATTGGAAAAAAATGTATGATGTTGTATTCAAGAGTCTGACTGCTCCTGGAATGAAGGACCTTAGCTGGGGAGACGTCCTACAGCAGGGGTTCTCAAACGTATCACTCTAAGGTCTGCATCAGAATTTAAGGTCAGGGGTCCAGAACGATTGTCCATAACAAAAACAGTTCATCAACTCACTTATAACTTTTACAGTATTTCTTGATTGCTTTGACCTGCTTAAAGAAACTGGGATCCACTTGGTTTTCATTATCACTGTCTCAGCAGAGCAGAAGACACCTCTTGCAAATGTGTTAACCCTTTCTCATTGGATTGACACATTTTCCCCACCCTTTTGCAGAACAGTTAACACGGATGTCATTCAAGCAGTCCAAACTCCATTGTTTTAGATATGGTAACCAAACAGAAACCATCTGTTCCTAACTATTAGAAACTACCTACATCAGTATGAAATCACTGAAGCACCTGTTTGACACTCCTTCACACAAATCTTCAATTAGCAATCAGTCTGCAGGGTTAGACCATGTGGCCCCATATATCAGTCTGCAGGGTTAGACCATGTGGCCCCATATATCAGTCTGCAGGGTTAGACCATGTGGCCCCATAGATCAGTCTGCAGGGTTAGACCATGTGGCCCCATAGATCAGTGTGCAGGGTTAGGCCATGTGGCCCCATAGATCAGTCTGCAGGGTGTTACACCATGTGGCCCCATAGATCAGTGTGCAGGGTTAGGCCATGTGGCCCCATATATCAGTCTGCGGGTTAGACCATGTGGCCCCCTATATCAGTCTGCAGGGTTAGACCATGTGGCCCCATAGATCAGTGTGCAGGGTTAGCCATGTGGCCCCATAGATCAGTCTGCAGGGTTAGACCATGTGGCCCCATAGATCAGTGTGCAGGGTTAGGCCATGTGGCCCCATAGATCCGTGTGCAGGGTTAGACTATGTGGCCCCATCGCCAAGACACAAGAGACTGAGTATCAGTAGTGGCTATTTCTTATACTCTACAGTAATAGATGTTTATACTTTACTGTAATAGATTTTATTTTATTTTTTCTTAATTTCTTATACTCATTTACATGTATTATGTGTAATATTTACAGTATTTCAGTTTTCAGCCACAGTTTGAAAATAAGAATCAATGGAATCAATACATTTTGCATCAAAGGATTTCTGATTGTGGATCCAATTCTTTGCAAGAAGGCACATTTGACAAAAAATGGCACTGGCATGAAAGCTACTTAAAGTAATAAGCTACAATGGCAAGCAATGCCAGTGCTGTATTTTGTGTTTTGTTGTCCACTGTGTAATGGTTGGTTGGAAGAGCTCATACACTTGTTTGCAAGTTGTGTTCTTTGAAGGCAAAATTACCTTTTGTTGCATATTTTAAATGTTTTGGCATGGTTAGAGTCTTTTGCAAACATAATGTGTCATTTAGACCATGAGTGCCACTGTTCCGGCCTGTGTGTTAACTGTTTTGGAAAATTTGGAGTTTGAGTTGACTGCTGCATCAAAGCAATCAAGAAAAACTGTAAGCAACATACATTCAAGCTGAATACTCAGTTTCCTGGTCAGCTTTTGTACCGATACCACTACCATGAATTTGGTACCAATACCTTTTATCGATAGCCTACTTTCTCTCTAATACGTTTTTTATTTCAGTTGAGAAAATAAGTCCAAACCTATTTATGTTTTTAGGGAGAGGAAGATCAACTACGGTCCGTTACACTACTGTATATTCAACTTCACTAAGAATTTATTGATGAGTATGAAATGTATTTAAAAGTAGAAAACGTGACACTTCATAAGGTTATGTATTTACAACACGAGGTAACGGGCTAGGTCTGGATAGACTTTTGGTTCGGTCCAAAAACGGACCTTGGTCTGAACTTTGAGAAGCCCTGTTCTACAGAGACAGATCATTTCACTGTAAAAATATCAAAAAAGTAACAGGGTTTAGTGGTTTTATTCGGTGACTAGTCTATATCGACGATGTTTCATTCGGATTGCTCCGGTGCCGATGGATATTCCGCCAGATGTCACTCTTTTGGCTGGATGTCAGTCACCTTCCTGGTTTCATATGGATTATGGTTAACTGGTTAAATGGTTTTATGCTGTGGTGTGCTGGGGAGGCTGTTAATTCTGTTCTGTTAATATTTAATAATAAGCTATTGCACTGTTCAATCCCTGCACTGTTCACTTTTGGCACACCACCACTGCACACACTCTACCATAGCACCTTATCATGGTCATTGCATCACATGGTCAGTCCATACCAGACCTTTGTAATCACTTCACAAATTGTTAACTCTGTGAGTGATTTTTATGTATGTGAGATATCTGTGTGTATGTGTGTTTGTTGTGTTATGTTTGTATAAACTACTGGATGCCTAAAATTTCTATCTATCTATCTATCTATCTATCTATCTATCTATCTATCTATCTATCTATCTATCTATCTATCTCTAATTGCTCCTCAGATCTCTCAAAGGAAGGTCTGACTAGTCCACACAGCATTCTGGGATGGGAGAAAAACGTGCTCTGGTTTGGGTGGTGATGTGAGGTGGTGTTAGTAGGTGGTGATAGGGCAGTGGATATGACACCTACCTTTGGTGTGGGAGACCTGGGTTTGATTCCCACTGTGATACATTAACCAATGTGTCCCTGAGATAAACACTTAACCCCTACTTGCTCCAGAGGTGTGCGACCTCTGACTTATATAGCAAATGTAAGTTGCTTTGGATAACAGCGTCAGCTAAATGGCATGTAGTGGTTTATTGGTATTTCTTTAAACCAATCACAATCGTCTTGGGGCACTAAGTGCCAGACGGAGCCACGGTGCCTCTGCTAAATAGTCTCTGGAAGGAACTTGTTTTGGTGGAACATGGTGTACGTTCAAAAGTAGTTTTAGTCGTAGAACAGAAAACTCAGATTGGACAGATAGTCTAGCTAGCTGTTAGACAGACAGACAGACAGACAGACAGACAGATAGTCTAGCTAGCTGTTAGACAGACAGACAGACAGACAGATAGTCTAGCTAGCTGTCTGGATCACAGACACGTCTCTACTGATCGGGTATCCCCTGTGACACAGCCAATAAACGAGAAAGGTTTCTGTAAAGCAGCATTATAAAACTCAAGAGACATGCTGTCATTGTCAGGGTCCCTCCGTACCACAGCACACACTCCTCCCACTGATTCATACTCCTCGCCACCACGGATCAGTCGCTCCCAGTCCCCTCAGTACTAATTACACACACCTGCACCTCATCAAGCCACAGCCTCAGTTCACCACCTGCAGCTAATCAACAACCACCTACATAAGCAGCACAACCACACACACTCTTTGTCTAGTCCTGGATTCCTGCCTGTTGCTTCCTACTCTTTGTTGGATCATTGTTAATAAAGCTCAGCTTCACTACTTCGGTCTGTCTCCCTTGTCGTCCGTGACAGTCATATTGCGTTTGTGAGTATGAGGAGGTTAAGGTAACCTGGGGCCTGTTTCACAAAACCAAGATAAGGGATTAAGCTGGGATTTCCCAGTTATCCTGGATGAATTAAGCCTTGATTCGGTTTTCAGCCGAGGAGGCACATAAATCACCATGGAGATTTATTCTGTACAGCTAGCCTGCTCCTGACCAGGCTAACAGCCAGGATTTATTAATCCTGGAGCCTTTCTGATCACCCAGCAGTGGTTTTACCCTATGGTTATTATCAGCCTGGATTAAAATACAACAGGTGCATATTGCTGTTTATTTAAGTACTGTTATTATTTAAAGTTGTGACCATTATTTTTTTATTTATAATTATTCATGTGACAGTCATTGTTACTGTTATATTGCTGTATGAAGACTGCTGTTCATATTGCTGTTAGAAGTTTGATGAATATATTATGGCAGTTGTTGAGATAATTAGAAAAGGCTGATAACATTTCAAATGTGTTTTAAATGAAGTCTGTTACTAAGGGCAATACATACAATGCTGTACATTTCTATAGTTGGCCAATGCACCTTGAATTATTTTAGTTGATTAATTTTTTTTAATTCTTTAACAATAAGTATAATGTTTGTTCCACTTCCATGTGCATTGTATTTGGCATTCTTAGCACACAATTTGTGTTGTCCAGTAAACTGGGAATATAATTTGGGAGGATTGTACAATTTAAGAACATATCCTAATTGTACAATCCTCCCAAATGATAGTCTTAGTTCACGGGACCAGTAACTGTCTAGTGATGTAGGCTACTGTACATTCATGTAACAACAGGGAGAGGACACCTCAATGGTTTTTGACCTTATATTTGGGGGAAATAACTGATGAATATACTCTGTTCCATTCATGTTTACAGTGTGCATGGAATTTATCACTTAATTATCTTTACAGTTTCTAGATTTTAGAGTCCAATTTCTTCAGTGTCTTTATTTTCTATGTCCATATATACAGGGAGCAAGGCATATAATATGTAGAGAAGGAAACTCGGCCTCTATAAAATAAAAAAAATGAAACTTCGAGAAAAAGCGTGGCAGATATCTTCTCCGTGAACCATCACCTTATCGTGGTGGAGAGGTTTGTGTGTCTCTGTGAACCTGAGGGCTGTGTTGTCTGGAGCTTTGTGCTCCTGGTAGGGTCTCCCAAGGCAAAGTGGTCTCAGGTGAGGGGCCAGACAAAGAATGGTTCAAAACCCCAATGGAAAAACAAGGTAGAAATGGAGTGACCCTGCCCGGAGGAAGCCCGGGGCCCCTGTCTGGAGCCAGGCCCAGGCCGGGCTCGTCGGCCGGCGCCTGGTGGCCGGGTTTGCCACGGAGCCCGGCCGGGCACAGCCCGACAAGCTACGTGGCTCCCATCTCTCCAGCCCATGGGCCCACCACCTGTGGGAGGAACCGCTGGCGGGTCGTCGCTACCACATGGGTGGCAGTGAAGGTCAGGGGCCTCGTGAGGACGACCCGGGCAGCAGACGCTGGCTTGGGGAACGTGGAACGTCACCTCTGTGTGGGAAGGAGCCGGAACTGGTGCGGGAGGTGGGCGCTACCGGTTAGATCTGGTGGGGCTTACCTCTACGCACAGTCTCGGTTCTGGAACTGTACTCCTGGATAGGGGTTGGACTCTTTTCTTCTCCGGAGTTGCTCAGGGTGTGCGCGGGGCGGGTGTGTGGGATACTAACAAGCCCCCGGCTGAGCCCCCCACGTTGGAGTTTACCCCGGTGGACGAGGAGGGTCGCCTCCCTACGCCTGCGGGTTGTGGGGGAAAACTCTGACTGTTGTTTGTGCATATGCACCAAACAGGAGTTCGAGTATTCGGCCTTCTTGGAGACCTTGAGTGGAGTCCTGCATGGGGCGCAGTGGGGACTCCATTGTTCTGCTGGGGGACTTCAATGCACACGTGGGCAATGATGGAGACACCTGGAGAGTGCGTATGGGAGGAACGGCCTCCCTGATCTAAACCAGAGTGGTTGTTTGTTGTTGGACTTCTGTGCTAGTCATGGATTGTCTATAACGAACACCATGTTCGTATAGGGATGCTCATAAGTGTACCTGGTACCAGAGCACCCCTGGCCGAAGGTCAATGATCGATTTTATAATCGTTTCATCTGATCTGAAGGCCGTATGTTTTGGACACTCGGGTGAAGAGAGGGGCAGAGCTGTCAACCGATCACCATCTGGTGGTGAGTTGGGTCAGGGGTGGGGGAAGACTCTGGACAGACCTGGTAAGCCCAAACGTGTAGTGCGGGTAAATTGGGAACGTCTGGAGGGCCCTGTCCGACGGACTTTCAACTTCGCACCTCGGGGCGGAGCTTTCGTGCATCCCTGTGGAGGCTGGGGGCATTGAACCAGAGTGGACAATGTTCAAAGTTTCCATTGCTGAAGCTGCGCGCGAGGAGCTGTGGTCTTAGGGTCTTAGGTGCCTCAAGGGGCGGTAACCCACGAACACCATTGGTCACCCGGTGGTCAGGGAAGCCGTCCGACTGAAGAAGGAGTCTTTCCGGGATATGTTATCCCAGAGGACTCGGAGGCAGTTGCAAAAGGGCGCGAAGGGGCCGGCGGGCTGCAGCCTCTGCCGTGAAAGAGGCAAAGCAGCGGGTGTGGGAGAAGTTTGGAGAAGACATGGAGAAGGACTTTCGGTCCGCCAAAGTGCTTCTGGAAAACTGTTCGCCACCTCAGGAGGGGGGGGGGAACCATCCAAGCTGTGTACAGTAAGGATGGGACACTGTTGACCTCAACTGAGGAGGTAATAGGGCGGTGGAAGGAGCATTTTGAGGAACTCCTGAATCCGACTAATACGCCTCTATGTTAGAGGCAGAGCTGGAGGATGACGGGGATTGGCGTCGATTTCCGGCGGAAGTCACTGATGTAGTCAAACAACTCCACAGTGGCAAAGCCCCGGGGATTGATGAGATCCGGTCCAGAAATGCTCAAGGCTCTGGGTGTGGAGGGGCTGTCCTGGTTGACGTCTCTTCAACATTGCGTGGAAGTCTGGAACAGTGCCAAAGGAGTGGCAGACTGGGGTGGTGGTTCCCCTTTTAAAAAGGGGGACCAGAGGGTGTGTGCCAATTACAGGGGTATCACACTTCTCAGCCTCCCCTGGTAAAGTCTACCCAAGGTGCTGGAAAGGAGGGTTCGGCCGATAGTCGAACCTCAGGTTGAGGAGGAACAATGCAGTTCCGTCCTGGTCGTGGAACAACGGACCAGCTCTTCACTCTCGCAAGGATCCTGGAGGGGGCCTGGGGAGTTGTCCCAACCGGTCTACATTGTGTTTTGTGGATTTGGAGAGCGTATGACCGGGTCCCCCGGGAGATACTGTGGGAGGTGCTGCGGGAGTATGGGGTGAGGGGGTCTCTACTCAGGGCCATCCAATCTCTGTACGACCAAAGTGAGAGCTGTGTCCGGGTTCCGGCAGTAAGTCGGACTTCGTTTCAGGTGAGGGTTGGCCTCCGCCAGGGCTGCGCTTTGTCACCAATCCTGTTTGTGATATTTATGGACAGGATATCGGGCGTAGTCGGGGTGGGGAGGTGTTGCAGTTCGGTGGGCTGGGGATCTCGCCGCTGTTTTTGCAGATGATGTGGTCCTGATGGCATCATCGGCCTGCGACCTTCAGCACTCACTGGATCGGTTCGCAGCCGAGTGTGAAGCGGTTGGGATGAGGATCAGCACCTCTAAATCGGAGGCCATGGTTCTCAGCAGGAAACCGATGGAGTGCCTTCTCTAGGTAGGGAATGAGTCCTTACCCCAAGTGAAGGGGTTCAAGTACCTTGGGGTTTTGTTCGCAGTGAGGGACAATGGAGCCGGAGATTGGTCGGAGAATCGCGTAGCGGGTGCGGTATTACATTCCATCTATCGCACCGTTGTAACGAAAAGAGGCTGAGCCAGAAGGCAAAGCTCTCGATCTACCGGTCAGTTTTCGTTCCTACCCTCACCTATGGTCATGAAGGCTGGGTCATGACCGAAAGAACGAGATCCAGGGTACAAGCGGCCGAAATGGGTTTCCTCAGGAGGGTGGCTGGCGTCTCCCTTAAAGAGATAGGGTGAGAAGCTCAGTCATCCGTGAGGAGCTCGAGTAGAGCCGCTGCTCCGCTGGGCCGAAAGGAGCCAGTTAAGGTGGTTGGTTCGGCATCTAGTGAGGATGCCCCTGGCCTCCCTAGGGAGGTGTTCCAGGCACGACCAGCTGGGAGGAGGCCTCGGGAGACCCAGGACTAGGTGGAGGGATTATATCTCCAACCTGGCCTGGGAACGCCCGGGATCCCCCAGTCGGAGCTGGTTAATGTTGCTCGGGAAAGGGAAGTTTGGGGTCCCCTGCTGGGCGCTGCTCCCCCGCGACCCGACACGGATAAGCGGGACGAAGATGGATGGATGGATGGATGGATGGATATCGGACCGACTGAATGATAGCCTAAAAATATACATTTATGAACTACTGCTCTTAACTGAAACCATTCAATGAGTCACTGTCATTTGCAAAAACAAACAGTTGTACACTTTGCATTAAAAGCGAGCAGTGGAAGTTAACCCTTGTGTTGTCCTCGTGTCCTTCGTGTTGTCCCAGTGATCCGAAGGACAACACAAGAAATTATGTACTCCGTTTACTTTGTTGAGAATTGCTCTCTAAACAAGGGTTAATACAGCACCTTAGTTCTTGTTTGTACAGCATTTTGGTCAGCTTAAACTGTGTTTAAATGTGTTCTAGAAATAAACTTTACTTACTTTACACAAACAGGGTTTAGAGAGCAATTCTCAACAAAGTAAAGGGAAGTACATATCCTGGGTCCTTCGGTCACTGGGACCCGAAGGACCACACAAGGGTTAATATGACTTAGGAAACTTATATTTTAGCCCATGAGAGAGAGAGAGGGAGAAACAGAGTGAAAGAGATATTTACGCATCATATTCTAGCGTTGTAGAAAATTGATCTTCATTGTAAATTCCCTGAGTAACATTATCTTCTGCTCACTTTTAAGGCAAAGAGTACAACTGTTAATGTGTGCAAATGATTAGTAGCCTAATCCTTGAATGGAATGATTATGACAGCTTCAATTCAGAGCCGTGGTCAGTTAATATATTTCGGCTACAATTACGCATTCAGTCGGTCCGTGATCGTCTGCTACGCTTTCTCGCTGTTTCATTACAGCGGCCATGTTTCTTTTCTTTTTATACAAATAATGTGTTTCACGTCGTCCATACTTCCACAAGAAGCTGCTGCTCACTCTGTATAAAGTATGTACAATGCGTATTCTCCATTTTGGCATCAGTAAATCTGTGATCAACCTCGCGGTCTTTTGAGGAAAGCCGTGGACGCACATCTATCTGAATTACTTCAGCCTGGCTCGACCTAGTCGCTCCACCTCAGCCTGGCTCGACCTAGTCGCTCTCCTCAGCCTGGCTCGGCCTAGTCGCTCCTACTCAGCCTGGCTCGACCTATTCGCTCCACCTCAGCCTGGCTCGACCTGAGTCGCTCCACCTCAGCCAGGCTCGGCCTAGTCGCTCCTCCTCAGCCTGGCTCGACCTAATCGCTCCTCCTCAGCCTGGCTCGACCTAGTCGCTCCTCCTCAGCCTGGCTCGGCCTAGTCGCTCCTCCTCAGCCTGGTTCGGCCTTTCGTGAAACGCACCCGGCCAGGATGCACAGATTAGACTAGGTCAAGCCTCGCTTTATCAGTTATCCTGGATTTATATATTCTGCTTTTGTGAAACAGGCCCCAGGATGACAACTCCAGCATCAGACCTCTGGAAAAGTTAGGCTTATTTGTTGACTTGTCTCTAAAGTCTAATGTGTCCAAGGTCCCAAAAAAACAAATTGTGCCACATGAATCTACATTTATAGTTTGCAGTTCAAATCCAACCCACATGTAATTTCAGATTGTTCCTTCGTGTGCTTTTTAAGTGTTTTATATACTTAAACAAAAGGTTGCCGTTTCAAACACGTCGTTAATGTTGTGAAACGGTCGCAATTTGATTAGGCTTAGACACCAAAACTACTTAAATAAAAGATGGTTCCCTTCCTGAAGGTCACAGCTCCTTTCCGTAAAAGAAACCCCAAAAATACCTTTTCAAATGGGACACACACGAACCCTGGTCTCCAGGAAGAAAGTCCTTCAGAACTAAAAGGATCCTGATTTAACGATCTGACGGCTCGTGGAGTCTCCTGGTGCAGGTGTGTTTAGGGCGTGTCCAAATCCACGTTGCTAGTCTGACAGTGGAAAAAAGGCTCAGTGCGCTTGCGCCTGGTTCTAAAGGGTTGTCCTTAGTGTCTTCATTAATCAGAGGTGTGTTTTGGGCGTAACATGCAATCAACCAATCAGAGATCATCTCCCATTCCCTTTAAAAGCCGAGGCGTTTGGACCTTGGAGCGTTGCTGTTATGATGGAGGATTTGCACCGTATTAATTGTATTTGTAATCTTCTGCATGTGTGTGTGTGTGTGTGTGTGTGTGTGTGTGTGTGTGTGTGCTGCTGTGCACGAGCCTAAGAGCATTTTACTAATGTTCTGTTAAAGTAACAATGAAATGCTGCGTTATTGACTTTAGACCAGGTTTTTGTTGGTCAATCGCGCAATCACTTCCTGCTGCCTCAAGATAGCAATACTCCCAGAATGCACCTGAACGCACCTCCCTGCAAGATGGGTGCACAGATGGGCACAGGTGCATTTGCTATTTAAACGACGCGCTGGGCGGTCTTAAACTACCAAGACACTTCGCGCCACGCGCCCGGGTGCAAGATAGGACCCAGAGTGTTTCTAGAGTTGTGCTCCTTTTTGTGTGTCAGGACTAAAAGTGGGTCACTAAACAGGTTTCAATTTCGGAGGATCCCAGGGGGACAGTTCCTGACATCTGGGTCACAGAGAACCTGTAACCTCTCCCACTGCTGCAAGGCAGTGAGCAGGAAGTTCAGGCCGGGGCCATAAAGTGTCTACTTTAGTCCCTTATAATGCCCATATTTAATACTGTCTTTTTATTAACTTTATCCTTGCACCGCTATAGTTTTTATATTACTATGTCTACATTATTCTCTTATATTGTCCATATTTAATGCTGCTCTCTAGACTTTATCCTTGCACTATTGGACTTATTTGCACTTATTTACCCTCTCATAGAGCACCTTACCATGCAGACTGAATCTCAGGGTCAGTCTCTGCCCTGTCACTGCAAGCCTCTCATGCTTATATACATCCTTTATAGTACATTCATGGGGATTTTTTAATTTAGTATCTTTTCTTTTATTGTCCATATTATTCATGTGGATTTGTTATTTTATCATCCTGTTTATGATGTATGTGTATATTGTGTGTGTAAAGTCTTTAAGCTACTGGGCAGATAGATTTAATTAAATTTAATCTGTTTATTATCAAATGTAACTGCTGTTTAAAATGTGTTGCAACCTTTGCTTTCAGTGTCAAAAATGTGTCCCCTTTTTATATTGATTTATTTCCAACAAATGCATGAACTCTGTGAAGTATTATGGGAGTATTTTATAGAAATGCTGTGCTGCTAGAACATGTTGGACTAATCACATGCTCCAGTCACTCATAAATCACAAGATTCTGTCACCTCAGGGGACACCTTCACTCACACTCTCACACTCACAATGAAGCTAACACACACACAAAACACACACAGACACACACACACAGACACACTCATACACACACACACAAAACACACACACACACACATAAAGGAGTCAGTCTCTCAGAAAATGGAAAACCGTTGATCTTCAGGGGAGAACGAGGGAAGACTGAGTTGCTGAACCTGCTGGAACAAGAATCCTGCAGTTAACACGACATGTTTCTCTCTCTTTGTGTATTTTTTTATTTTATCTTATCTACTGTTTCTCCACATTTTCCTCTCCTCTTGTTTTTTTCTTCTGATTTCTCCCCTTAGTGGAAGTGTACGTGGTCAATTTATTGTCATTTTTAGGATGTCGGAGGGCGTTTCCACACCTGTAGTTCGTCTGCCATTATCTGAATCAACTGATGAGTTGGTAAACTTGGAGCGCTAGTAATGGCACAGTAATGGAATTGCACAGTATTATCAATATCAATAGTATCCTATTACAGTTTTTTCCAAGTGCTTACACACAAAATCTTTACATGTCACACAATATTTGAAACCTCTCACTCAAAGTGCAAAACTACACAGCAAATCTCCAAAACCATAAACTATTTCTCAGCCTTTCACTCAGTTTTCAATTATATAAAACACTTATTTCAAAACATTACACACAATTCTCTACCTAAGACACACAAATCTAACAGGAAGTGACTTGCTTTCCTTTTCCAAACACAACCAATCAAAATGCTAGACTTATTTACCATGGCACACACACACACACCTCACATGTGCAAATACATTATGTCATAACTGAACACTAACCAATCATTGCTTTAGTATAGGCCTATACAGAGGCCAAAGGTCAGATTACCTGTTTTGAACAATGGATGCCAACAATAGACAGAGCAAGGGGAGTAGGAGGGAGAGACAGGGGACAACACGAGGAGGAGGGAGAGCGGGATGACAAGGAGGGAGGAGGAGGAGAGGGAGGAGGGAGAGACAGGGGACAACAACGAGGAGGAGGGAGAGACGGGATGACAACGGGAGGAGGAGGAGGAGGAGGAGGAGGGAGAGACAGGGGACAACAACGAGGGAGGAGGGAGACGGGATGACAAGGGAGGAGGAGGAGGAGGAGGAGGAGGGGAGGAGGAGGAGGAGGAGGAGGAGGGAGAGCGGGACAACCAGGAGGAGGAGGAGGAGGAGGAGGAGGAGGAGGAGGAGGGAGAGACGGGACAACAACGAGGAGGAGGAGGAGGGAAGAAGAGGAAGAAGCAGAGCCATCTCTGAAGAGAATAGGGCCACATTTATTCATCATGTGTTCAACCACAGATTGACCAATCTTGAGTAGCTTTACAGTAGCGTCCATACTGCATGCAACTATCTAATGACTATTTCAGCATTACAAATCGTTCAGACTTTGTTTCGCCTAAAGTGCAACACAGTACCCCCAGCACACACAAGCAGCGCACAAACACACACAACACACACACGTCTACACACACACACGCATACGCACACACACACACATATATTCTTTATTCTAAAAATGATACCTTTGGTTTACATGTGTTTGTACTATTGTTTTCTTGTTTCATGCTACTATATACAACACCGTGCTACTCTTACAAACGTAATGTTTTGCCCAATAAATATTTTCTGTTTTACTGTAACATTACATTGTTGTTTATATTGCACTTTCCAACCCCTCTCAGCAGATTACTGTCTCTCTAGAATATTGTAAATGTAGATATAAGCCTATGAAAGACAAAACAGCTTTAGATTTAGAACAACAGTGTGTACATGGTATATCAAAAAATTTACTATTATAAAAAGTGTTTGCCATTTGATGCAAATACTTCATTTTAGATGTGTTTATGGTATTTTGAATGTAGTGTTTCATTTTGAAGGAGATGTGGGTATTTTGCATTTTGTGTGTGCAGTTTTGGGAATTGTGTTTAGAGTTTTGAAAGAAAGAGACATAGTTTTGAAAGTGTGTAAGCAGTTGGAAAAAAACTGTAAATAATAAATATTGCACAGTAGGTGGGTAGAAGAAAGTCCAGGGGGTTGGGGGGTTAGACTGTGAAGTCAGTGCATGTGTGAGTTCAGAGTGGTTATGGCTTGGAAAAAAAAAACTGTTCTTGAATGTGTTAGTCCTTGTTCTGATGCAGCTGTAGCGCCTCCGTGAGGGCGACAGGTCAAACAGATCAGAGCCAGGGTGGGGGCTGTCCTTGGTGATGGTTTCTGCTCTGCTGAGGCAGCGGGAGGTGTAGATGTCCATCAGGGAGGGGAGAGGGCAGTTCAATGGAGTTGTTCGCCTGGCGCGTATACGCCAAAAACCTCTCTTTTTTTCTTAAGATAGTTTTTTGGGCATTTTTAGGCCTTTATTTGGATAGGACAGCTTAAACATGAAAGGGGAGAGAGAAGGGGAATGACGTGCTGCAAAGGGCCACAGGTCGGAGTAGAACCTGGGCCCGCTGCGTCGAGGAGTAAACCTCTATATATGGGCGCCCGCTCTACCAGGTGAGCTAACCAGGGGCCCCCAAAAACCTTTCTAAGCTTCCGGGTTTACTTCACTGATCTGCAGCACGCTGAATATGTGCAGTAGTGTGTTCTCCTACTGGCCCAGACACTGAATATGTGCAGTAGTGTGTTCTCCTACTGGCACAGACACTGAATATGTGCAGTAGTGTGTTCTCCTACTGGCCCAGAGACTAAATATGTGCAGTAGTGTGTTCTCCTACTGGCCCAGACACTGAATATGTGCAGTAGTGTGTTCTCCTACTGGCCCAGACACTGAATATGTGCAGTAGTGTGTTCTCCTACTGGCACAGACACTGAATATGTGCAGTAGTGTGTTCTCCTACTGGCCCAGACACTGAATATGTGCAGTAGTGTGTTCTCCTACTGGCCCAGACACTGAATATGTGCAGTAGTGTGTTCTCCTACTGGCACAGACACTGAATATGTGCAGTAGTGTGTTCTCCTACTGGCCCAGACACTGAATATGTGCAGTAGTGTGTTCTCCTACTGGCCCAGACACTGAATATGTGCAGTAGTGTGTTCTCCTACTGGCACAGACACTGAATATGTGCAGTAGTGTGTTCTCCTACTGGCACAGACACTGAATATGTGCAGTAGTGTGTTCTCCTACTGGCCCAGACACGAATATGTGCAGTAGTGTGTTCTCCTACTGGCACAGACACTGAATATGTGCAGTAGTGTGTTCTCCTACTGGCCCAGACACTGAATATGTGCAGTAAAACTGATTAAGATTGCGGATACGTCACGTTCAGCATCACATGCGTAACCGGAAGTGATGTAGCGTCTGATTTTTAGCCCAAAACCACAGTGTTTTCCCAAACATAACCATGTTTTATGTGCCTATATACCTACCTAAATTGTGACAGTTTTCACAACTTTAATAACATGTTTGAATGTCCATTTTCGATGCTCTCAGCACCATTAACTTCCCTTCGCCTTCAAAACCTGGACAGGCAAAACTAAATCTAAACACACACGGCTCCACATAACAGGATCTGAGTAAGATAATATGTTTTTGAATATTTTCCAGCTGTGAGATCCGCATTTGAGAAACAATGATAAGGTAGCTGAATCAGCCATCTGCCAAATGACATTATAAAATATTATATTGCTGTGTCTAAAATGCAGGGTTTTATTTGGCCTGACAGCTGTTGGGTAGCAGTGTTTGCTTACAGTGTAATAACTGGTTTGATATTCTAACCATATTCACACAGCTGGGACATTTTTAGCACAGTGTGTTGTTTTTTAAAGCAGCTCACGACTCAGTTAATGCTTCGTCATTTTGTTCCAAATGTTCCCGTGTTTTGTCCAGTGTTAAACTGGCAGTTCTGTCTTCAGTTTAGTTTCCTTCCATTCATTCGTTTTGTTTCGTCACATATGTATACTTCACTAATGGCCCGTGTTCAGAGCCAATGCAGGGAATTAGTTTGGCTTTTATGCAAACGGAGAAGTAAGAGTGTGGATTTGATTGAACTGTGTCTGGAGGTCATGCTGCTGACTAAAGCCTGATTTATGGTCCTGCGGGGGCTCCACGCAGAGCTTTTCCTGTAGCCTACGTCAGGGGCGTAGCACAAAATTCTGGGCCCTGTAGAAAGGACCCTACCAAATCCACAGCTATTCATTCTAGCATATTTTTTACAACTCCCACAATAATTAAAACTGCCCCCAAAAAAAAGAACAAGACTATTAGAATTTCCTTTACATACAAGTAAATGATTAGTTCACTAATTGAATTTGGGTGTTTAATTCAATTTCATAGCATTTGAAAAAAAAATGATAAAAGAATGTTAAAAAAAGTTACAAAAATGTAAAAAAAAAAAAAAACTTTAAAAAGTGATTTAAAAAGTTGGGGGAAAAAGCTTCCAAAAATGTTGAAGAAGAAAAAGTGACAAAAATGTTTAAAAAAAACAAAAAATGTCAAAGAAATGTCAAAAAAGTGACAAACTTGGAAAAAAATAACAAACAAATCCCCGGTGAAAAAAACTACAAAATGTGTCAATAAAGTTGACCAAAGCGTTTAAAAAGAGTTTTAATTTACTTTAAAAAGTTTTACCCAGAAAACAAAAAGTTGCAGGGTGGACAAGAAGACAACACAAGGGTTAAAAGCAACAAAACCGTTGGAAAAAGCCCAGTCCTGATTATAAGGATTATTCGTGATTTATGCCTTTACACTGAGAGGGCCACCACTAGAAACCTAAATATGAGACAACGATGGACGTTCACACTAACAACTGTCGTTACAACGGCCAGGAACACCAGCAAACAAAGCGGTATCGATCAGCTCGATAACAACCCAACAGAGGTTAAACCGTTGGTTTTCTCTAACATTCTGTCCCAACTGAAGAAGTCTCTCGGATGAGAGAACGAAACGTCTTCGGACCACCTTTTAACCCTTCGGCGGAAAGTGTTTTGGCATCTGCTAAACCTTTGAACACATGAATCTGTGACTCTAACTGGACTAAACAACACCTACACTAACGGCCCCCTGCATTATTCTCTTTACACAACACTTCCCACAAAATCAGGAGCTACACTTCCTGAAATTGAAGATGGGATGCTCCTGAATTTAGTAGTGAGAACTCACAATGTTTGCTGTGTCACTCTCTCGTGTTACAGAGCCACGGCAGCGTCTGGATGTCCCAACAAGAACTCTTTTGTGTGGTTTATTGTAATTTCAACCTTTCTTTTAGCTCTTTTCTTTTGTCAGAGAGGACAACTTGTCTTTTGACAATACTTGAGTCTCACACTCTGCATCATGAGCGGTAACCTTTAGCTTCTGACCAGCGCTACGTCATCAATGCCTTCTGTCAGAGACTCGGAGATGTGGGTGGTGGAGAGAGACTCTGAAAGTCTGTTTGTGCTCGATATTAACTCCCAAGCCGTTCTCACTCCCAACTCATTAAATACTGACCGCGGTGAGTAGCCTAGCTCTCAGCTTCAGATACCGACACAAAAATCCCTCCTTAGTGTCTGTATGGAACACACACCGGGCAGAGCAGCAGCTCGACCGTGCTTTAAAAATCCTCTTGATCACATATTTTACCACCGCAATAGTTTTAAAAGCTAGAACATTAACAGTCAATAAGCTTAACCTTACGTTATTACCGTAAAACAGCAAAGCTAATAGTAACGTTAAGTATAAGTAGTAAGTAATAGTAGTTAAGTATAAGCACACACTACTATGGCATTTAAGATTTTTCTCCATACGGTGATGACAAATAACGTTAACTCCCGCGAGTTTAAAATGTATTGACATAACATAATAGCGGTTGTAAAAAAAATATTCATATTTTAACGTCACTTACCAGGTGGTGACAAATTAAACTCCTCCTCCTGCGGGCAGCCTGACGCCGATGCTCCCTCAGCATCCCTAGCTCCATCTCAGCAAAGATGTTGTACAGCAGAAAAATTAGTACCACATTTCTGTCCACTGTTGAATTGCAGCGCTGAAGGCGGGCCTTTTCACTGACGTAATGACGCAATGACGTGCACTTGGTAGCCTGTTCCATTGTACGTGTTCTCCAAATGCTAAGGAGGAGCCTGGCCTAGCCTCTGAAGGACCCTTCCTTGGTAGGACTAGTCCTACCAAGGAAGGATCCTTGACATTGAGAATCAGCTCATGTCCTTCATCTTGTTCCAGATGTTGAAGCTCAGGTTGCCCAGGTGTTTGGCCTCGTCTATCAGAGCTCCTGAGAGCAGCTGTGGATCATCCAGCAGGGGGCGCTGCTGGACTCTTTCCACTGCAGCCTTGCAGTTGATCAGGAATGAGACGTCTTCAGCTCTCAGCTGCTCCTCTGTGCTCTGACTGTGTCTGAAAGAGCTGCTATCTCTCTGTTCTTCTCCTTCATTATCTGACTCTTCTGCTCCTCTTCCTCCCTCAGTGCAGCCATCCTGGCCTCCTCTTCCCCTTTAGAAACTGGTGAAGCTTCTTAAACTGATCCTTAATCTGCGTCTCTGTGCGTCGCGCCTGGAGCTTCATGTGTTCTGCTGTCTGATCAAACTTTCATTTAACTTGTTCAAAAACATTTAACTTCTCCTTTAAGTGCTCCAGAGTTTCCTGAAGCTCCTTCCTGGGTTGTCGTGCAGATTCATCGATGGGTCTGATTCTGTGGTTGGAGTGTTTTTCTGAATCTCTGCAGATGAGACACACTGGCTGCTGATGGTCCAGACAGAAGAGTTTGAGTTTCTCAGAGTGCAGACTGCAGAGAGCCTCTGAAGCTCTCTGATCTCTCTCTCCAGTAAGAAGGCCTCACACAGGTTCTTTAACACCAGACTAACAGGTGGTATGACATTTGAAAATGTCGTCTTACAGACTCTCGAGCTTGTTTCTGTCTCCACCAGCTCTGCAGACAGTCTTTACAGAAGCTGTGGCTACATGACAGAACAACAAGATCTTTAAAGACATCATGACAGACCTGACAGCAGAGATCCTCCTCTGATCTGGAAGCCATCTGGTCTCTGAGTGAAGCTGAAAACACAGCAGACAGAAAGTACAGTCAGTCATGGTGCAACATTTACATTTTCATTTTTTTGTTAATGGGTGCTAGCCAGGACCATCTACTGACAACACTGAAGAAATGACACTTTGCTTCTATGTAAAGTATTAAGTTTACAGCTTGTATAACAGTGTAAATGTGCTGTCCCCTCAAAATAACTCAACACACAGCCATTAATGTCTAAACCGCTGGCAACTAAAGTCAGTCCACCCTATGTTAAATTCCTATAGAGGCAGGCAGATGTTTATTTTTTAAAGGCCAGTTATTTCATGGATCCAGGATACTATGCATCCTGATCAAGTTCCCTTGGCCTTTGGAATTAAAATAGCCCCCCACATCATCACATACCCTTCACCATACCTAGAGATTGGCATGGTTTTAAGTCGGTTAGCCTAATAGCTGGTTTGATTTGCATTATTGCCCTTATATAAACAGACAGTATATAAACAGATATACAGATGAGTAAGGTGGATCAGGATATCTAAAGTGTACAATACTCAAAAAGCTATACAATTATTTTTGTTCTCTATATAGCTATGCCCCCTTCATAACAACTGTATGGGGTGAATGTTTTTTTATAACCCACCTGTTTAAATTATATTAAAGATTAAAGTTGCATACTGTAGATATGATATGTTGGTATGAAAACTGAAATTTTTTAAATTAAACCTAGTACCATGTATCAGAAACACATGTCTGGTATTTGCAGACCGCTTCAAAATCAATTGGAAATTCAGTGAGAAATATGATTTTAATTGTGGATGACGTCCTGCCTCGATACACACACCCATGCATTAGGGGCGGTATGTCCCGCCCCAAAATGGCGGCCCGTTGACGTATTGCTCCAATGAATAGCAGCTGTCGATACGGTAACTGTGTGTATATATGCTACCTATAGATTTACACAGATTGAAATCAGATCTGGTGATTCATTCCAGGTTGTCAAAATGGCTCCCACCCTCCTCTTCTAACTAGTTTTGTTAAGAAAGTTCCCACTTAGAATTCCTTATGGGGAGACAGAAACTATGCACTATAGCTGTAATATGTGGCTTCTGTAATCCCGCCACTCTTTGATAAGGAGGTGGAACTTTTTCCATTTTTTTTATTCTTGGCCTTCTGTGTATGATTTCTGCTCTGTGTAGCTTTGTTGTTTGTGTCTCTTCCCTTTAAAGGTCACATGTGTGGGAATTTCTCCCATCTAGCGTTGAGATCATATATCGCAATCAACTCTCTCGCGGTTTAATAAATACTTAAAGTGATGGTTTGAAGTAATTCACCTAGGGTCCTTTGCACCATGACCTCGAGCCAAACACCCCCCGAAGCTTTTTCAGCTGGGTCGAACATTGGGAGAGTTAGCGTAGAGTAGCGTTATCAGCTGAATAGCTTAGCGCGGGGCTAATGGATCCAAAGTGTCTCTTTACCCCACTAATAATGCCCGAAATGATACCAAACGTCTACAAGTAGTACAAATAGGTTATGCTCTCCAAAAACGATGGTTTGCAAGTTTGTAAGTACACCAGAAGTTTATGAACACTTGCCCTGCTCTCTTCAGCTCTCTGCTGCTGTTACTACCGGGCATTAAGAGTGCTTAGGGCCGTCTACAAATTACTACACCTAAAATAGATGCAACAAAAATATTTATTAATTTAATGATTAAATAAGGTAATGTCTCCAAACTTACCTCAATTATAACTTGTCTCCTGCTAGTTATTCTACAGTACTTACTTTAAAAAATAAGTTAAATTAATAAATTTTTTGTTGCATCTCTTTTCGGTGTTGTAATTTGTAGACGTCTAAGCACTCGTCTTACAGCAGCAACAACAGCAGAGAGCAGAAGCCAGCGGGCAAGTGTTCATAAACTTCTGGTGTACTTACAAACTTTCCAATCCATCGTTTTATCAGTGCATAACCTATATACACTAGTGTAGACCTTTGGTATCATTTCGGCGTTTCATTAGTGGTGTAATGTTAAGAGACATCGGATCCATTAGCCCCTGCGAAGCTATTCAGCTGAACACTGCTACTCTAACTTTCAATATTCGACCAGGTGAAAAAGCTTCTCTTGAGGGGTGTTTGGCTCGAGGTCATGGTCAAGGGACCCAGGTGAAATTACTCCGAACCATCACTTTAAATAATCGTGCTTTTGTGCTGTGTAGAGCTGCTCAATTAATCGCAATTTTATCAAACTCGCAATATGGTCTAGTGCAATATCCAAGAGGGCCGCAATATTTGTTAAGGCAAAATATGTGTCAAACCATTCTGAATAAAGTATTGTGATGCTGCAGAGACGTCTCGGCCTACAAATCCAATCCTACAGACTACGGTAAACATCTTTGTTTGGTAAAGATCCTCGCAAAATCACACAAAAATCACTGACAGATTCAATATTAGTCAATGAAAATGAGAATAATGATACAAACATGATCATTCCCTTCCATATCGGGAATCATATCGCAATCACAATATCAGTCAAAATAATTGCAATTAGTGTTTCAGCAGGAGGACCCAAATGCAAGACTCTTCCAGGCAGAAGTTCAGATAAAACCGCTCCTAATACAACTCTACAACTTACAACTACATGCAAACAGGACTCAGAGAGACAAACTGACAAAAGACAGAGGAACCGCAGGAGTAGAAGTACACAGACCAATTAACAGGAAGACAGGGACGGACAAGACCAACGAGACCATAATTGGGAACAGGTGGGAGGAGAAACGGAAAACTAACAAGACAGGAAGTGCAGACCATATGAGGGAATGGGGAGACAAAGCCACATGACAGACAGGTAACCACAGAGCACATGGGAAACAGGAACAAGCCCAAAACACAACACAATATACAAAATGGCTACCAAGGGTGGCCCAAAGGCAGTCAGTCACAGCAGGATCCTAGGTATTCTCAGCTCTAGTGCTGGGTCTAAACTGGTTACAAAGTTACAAAGAATTGAAGAATTCAATAAACTGTTGATGAGTCACAGTCTCTTCCTGTTCCTGACCACCAGAAGTTGTCAGCAGGCAGTAAAGATTATTTATCTTGTATTGATTCAGGGAAGTCAAACGAGGAAACACTCTCATTGACAGTAAATGTCTTGGTGTTGCAGCAGAGGGAGGGGAGGTTTTCACACTCACACCTATATTTCTATTATCTTCCTTTGTTTTTATAACACAATATAACTTTGTACAGCACTTAGTTCAGCCTAGGTTGGTTTTAAATGTGCCCTATAAATATATTGACTTGACATTTTAAATT